>NC_059212.1:54669358-54886858 GCF_020615455.1 Coregonus clupeaformis
CATCAACAACACACAGAGAGAAGAGACACAATCATGAACACACAGAGAGAAGAGAGACCATCAACAACACACAGAGAGAATAGAGACCATCAACAACAGACAGAGAGAAGAAAGACCAACAACAACACACTGAGAGAAGAGAGACCAACAACATCAATCAGAGAGAAGAGAGACCAACAACAACACACAGAGAGAAGGGAGACCATCAACAACACACAGAGAGAAGAGAGACCATCAACAAAAAACAGAGAGGAGAGAGACCATCAACAACACACAGTGCAAAAAGAGGCCATCAACAACACACAGAGAGAAGAGAGACCAACAACAACACATAGAGAGAAGAGAGACCATCAACAACAAACAGAGAGAAGAGAGACCATCAACAACACACAGAGAGAAGAGAGACCATCAACAACACACAGAGAGAAGAGAGACCATCAACAACACACAGAGAGAAGAGAGACCATCAACAACACACAGAGAGAAGAGAGACCATCAACAACACACAGAGAGAAGAGAGACCATCAACAACACACAGAGAGAAGAGAGACCATCAACAACACACAGAGAGAAGAGAGACTATCAACAACACACAGAGAGAAAAGAGACCATCAACAACACACAGAGAGAAGAGAGACCATCAACAACAGACAGAGAGAAGAAAGACCATCAACAACACACAGAGAGAAGAGAGACCATCAACAACACACAGAGAAGAGAGACCATCAACATCACACAGAGAGAAGAGTCACCATCAACAACAGACAGAGAGAAGAGAGACCATCAACATCACGCAGAGAGAAGAGTCACCATCAACAACAGACAGAGAGAAGAGAGACCATCAACAACACAAAGAGAGAAGAGAGACCATCAACAACACACAGAGAGAAGAGAGACAATCAACAACACACAGAGAGAAGAGAGACCATCAACAACACACAGAGAGAAGAGAGACCATCAACAACACAAAGAGAGAAGAGAGACCATCAACGAAAAACAGAGAGGAGAGAGACCATCAACAACACACAGTGCAAAAATAGGCCATCAACAACACACAGAGAGAAGAGAGACCAACAACAACACATAGAGAGAAGAGAGACCATCAACAACACACAGAGAGAAGAGAGACCATCAACAACACACAGAGAGCAGAGAGACCATCAACAACACAAAGAGAGAAGAGAGACCAACAACAACACACAGAGAGAAGAGAGACCATCAAAAACACACAGAGAGGAGAGAGACCATCAACAACACACAGAGAGAAGAGAGACCATCAACAACACACAGAGATAATTGAGACCATCAACAACACACAGAGAGAAGAGAGACCATCAACAACACACAGAGAGAAGGGAGACCATCAACAACACACAGAGAGAAGGGAGACCATCAACAACACACAGAGAGAAGAGAGACCATCAACAAAAAACTGAGAGGAGAGAGACCATCAACAACACACAGTGCAAAAAGAGGCCATCAACAACACACAGAGAGAAGAAAGACCAACAACAACACATAGAGAGAAGAGAGACCATCAACAACAAACAGAGAGAAGAGAGACCATCAACAACACACAGAGAGAAGAGAGACCATCAACAACACACAGAGAGAAGAGAGACCATCAACAACACAAAGAGAGAAGAGAGACCATCAACAACAGACAGAGAGAAGAAAGACCATCAACAACACACAGAGAGAAGAGAGACCATCAACAACACACAGAGAAGAGAGACCATCAACATCACGCAGAGAGAACAGTCACCATCAACAACAGACAGAGAGAAGAGAGACCATCAACAACACACAGAGAGAAGAGAGACCATCAACAACACACAGAGAGAAGAGAGACCATCAACAACATAAAGAGAGAAGAGAGACCATCAACGAAAAACAGAGAGGAGAGAGACCATCAACAACACACAGTGCAAAAATAGGCCATCAACAACACAGAGAGAGAAGAGAGACCAACAACAACACATAGAGAGAAGAGAGACCATCAACAACACACAGAGAGAAGAGAGACCATCAACAACAAACAGAGAGCAGAGAGACCATCAACAACACAAAGAGAGAAGAGAGACCAACAACAACACACAGAGAGAAGAGAGACCATCAACAACACACAGAGAGAAGAGAGACCATCAACAACACACAGAGAGAAGAGAGACCATCAACGAAAAACAGAGAGGAGAGAGACCATCAACAACACACAGTGCAAAAATAGGCCATCAACAACACAAAGAGAGAAGAGAGACCAACAACAACACACAGAGAGAATAGAGACCATCAAAAACACACAGAGAGGAGAGAGACCATCAACAACACACAGAGAGAAGAGAGACCATCAACAACACACAGAGATAATTGAGACCATCAACAACACACAGAGAGAAGAGAGACCATCAACAACACACAGAGAGAAGGGAGACCATCAACAACACACAGAGAGAAGGGAGACCATCAACAACACACAGAGAGAAGAGAGACCATCAACAAAAAACAGAGAGGAGAGAGACCATCAACAACACACAGTGCAAAAAGAGGCCATCAACAACACACAGAGAGAAGAAAGACCAACAACAACACATAGAGAGAAGAGAGACCATCAACAACAAACAGAGAGAAGAGAGACCATCAACAACACACAGAGAGAAGAGAGACCATCAACAACACACAGAGAGAAGAGAGACCATCAACAACACACAGAGAGAAGAGAGACCATCAACAACAGACAGAGAGAAGAAAGACCATCAACAACACACAGAGAGAAGAGAGACCATCAACAACACGCAGAGAAGAGAGACCATCAACATCACGCAGAGAGAAGAGTCACCATCAACAACAGACAGAGAGAAGAGAGACCATCAACAACACACAGAGAGAAGAGAGACCATCAACAACACACAGAGAGAAGAGAGACCATCAACAACACAAAGAGAGAAGAGAGACCATCAACGAAAAACAGAGAGGAGAGAGACCATCAACAACACACAGTGCAAAAATAGGCCATCAACAACACAGAGAGAGAAGAGAGACCAACAACAACACATAGAGAGAAGAGAGACCATCAACAACACAGAGAGAGAAGAGAGACCATCAACAACAAACAGAGAGCAGAGAGACCATCAACAACACAAAGAGAGAAGAGAGACCAACAACAACACACAGAGAGAAGAGAGACCATCAACAACACACAGAGAGAAGAGAGACCAACAACAACACACAGAGAGAAGAGAGACCATCAACAACACACAGAGAGAAAAGAGACCATCAACAACAGACAGAGAGAAGAGAGACCATCAACAACACACAGAGAGAAGAGAGACCATCAACAACACACAGAGAGAAGAGAGACAATCAACAACACACAGAGAGAAAAGAGACCATCAACAACAGACAGAGAGAAGAGAGACCAACAACAACAGACAGAGAGAAGAGAGACCATCAACAACAGACAGAGAGAAGAGAGACCAACAACAACACAAAGAGAGAAGAGAGACCTTCAACAACACACAGAGAGAAGAGAGACCATCAACAACACACAGAGAGAAGAGTTAAGGAGAACTCTCAGGATGCATTCCAAATTGCACCCTATTCCCTCTATATTTCCCTACTTTTGACCAGAGGAAATAGGGAATAAGGTGCCATTTGGCAGTCACCCTTAGGTCTCAGCCCAGATAGAAGAGTGGATTTCAGGAGCATCACCCTCCTGGGTTCCACCGCTGTGTGAATAAAAACAGCTGTCTACAGTGTCTGGGTGTAACAGGCCAGCTGTCTACAGTCTATGGGTGTAACAGGCCAGCAGTCTACAGTGTCTGGGTGTAACAGGCCAGCAGTCTACAGTCTCTGGGTGTAACAGGCCAGCTGTCTACAGTCTATGGGTGTAACAGGCCAGCAGTCTACAGTGTCTGGGTGTAACAGGCCAGCAGTCTACAGTGTCTGGGTGTAACAGGCCAGCTGTCTACAGTCTCTGGGTGTAACAGGCCAGCAGTCTACAGTCTCTGGGTGTAACAGGCCAGCTGTCTACCGTCTCTGGGTGTAACAGGCCAGCTGTCTACAGTCTCTGGGTGTGACAGAGCCAGACAGTAGGACAATTACCAGGCATGTTGGCAGATGAGCACCAGTGGAATGTCTTGGACTGGCCGGGTCAGAGGGTTAGAGGGATCTGGTTATCGTCTTGAGGGCGACAGAGGCATTTGGTCATTTAGCTAATGTCCAAAGAAGTGATCCAATGGAGCGGACAGACCGTCAGTCAGTCCCTCAGAGGAGCAGCAGTTTGGGCCTATGCCAAGCAACACTGGGGAAAACAACCGCTGCTGTGGACTAATCACAACACAAACACCATCAACACCCTGGGCCAATATTAACAAAGCGTCTCAGTCAGAGTATAATTGCTGATCTAGGATCAGTTTTGCCTTTTAGATCGTAACGAATAAGATTACATGGACAGTGGGCACCTGATCCCAGATCAGCACACCTACTCTGAGACACTTTATGACTATAGGCCAAGATTCTGCTCCCAAACTGGAGCTAACAGGAGAAAGGAGAATTATCCATCCAAAGGCCAGAGTGCGACAAGCAGCCAAACCAGCCATGAGAACACACAGTAGACACCTGCAGAATATCCTCCAGCTAAGAGACTGCAAATCAGAATTAAAGAACAATTATTTCAATAATGGTAGAATATTCATAGAAATAGGATTTTTGCTTAATATGGTCTTGGTAGATTGCATTGACGAGACATGCAGGTCTATTGTATTCAATAATATATTACTATAAAGTGCCAGTGGAGACCGTGGAAGAACATGTCAGGGGCTGGGTGCAATCCAAATGGCCATATAGTGCACTACTTTTGACCAGGGCCCGTAGGGCACTATGTAGTGGATAGGGCGCCATTTGGTAGTCAGCTAGGGTGATAAAGCTGGCCTGACATCATCAAGTCCATTATCTAAAGGTTACTGGCCAACGCTCGGTGGTCCTGTGGCTCAAGAAAAACACTCATATTCTGTGGGTTCAGACGAGGACAATGGTTGGGCCTGTCCCTCACTCCCTCGCTCCCTCGTGCCCTGGCATGGCCGAGATGTCACAGAAAGCACCAAACAAGGGATGGAGGGGTAGAGAGCGACTCAGAGATGGAGGGGTGGAGAGAGAGGGAGCGATGGAAGAGAGCACATTGTTCCGGGTTGAGAAAAGGGGCATTGTGTGCAAGACAGATAGCCGTGGTGGGAGAAAGAGGACAGGAGTCAAAAGGACAGAGAGAGGTGAAAACCGTTATTTGTCAAACGCCAAAAAAAATCCTAACTGTTTGAGATAATCCACAAGAGCATTTAGGGACTCTTGGAGCTCAGGAGGGAGGCTGCGCCTTTCAGCCAATATCTCAGCACTGTTACCCAGCCTTCCCACTATCTCTCTTGAACCACAGGGAATACACGCTAGTGAAACAAATTCTCAATTTCATTTGATGTCTGTGAACTGAGCTGAGCAGTGATGTCATTTGATGTATCAGTTGCTTTTTCTTTATATCAGGGATGTAGACATGTAGCTACTCCATCAGGGATGTAGACATGTAGCTACTCCATCAGGGATGTAGACATGGAGCTACTCCATCAGGGATGTAGACATGTAGCTACTCCATCAGGGATGTAGACATGTAGCTACTCCATCAGGGATGTAGACATGTAGATACTCCATCAGGGATGTAGACATGGAGCTACTCCATCAGGGATGTAGACATGTAGCTACTCCATCAGGGATGTAGACATGGAGCTACTCCATCAGGGATGTAGACATGTAGCTACTCCATCAGGGATGTAGACATGTAGCTACTCCATCAGGGATGTAGACATGGAGCTACTCCATCAGGGATGTAGACATGTAGCTACTCCATCAGGGATGTAGACATGTATCTACTCCATCAGGGATGTAGACATGTAGCTACTCCATCAGGGATGTAGACATGTAGCTACTCCATCAGGGATGTAGACATGGAGCTACTCCATCAGGGATGTAGACATGTAGCTACTCCATCAGGGATGTAGACATGGAGCTACTCCATCAGGGATGTAGACATGTAGCTACTCCATCAGGGATGTAGACATGTAGCTACTCCATCAGGGATGTAGACATGTAGCTACTCCATCAGGGATGTAGACATGTAGCTACTCCATCAGGGATGTAGACATGGAGCTACTCCATCAGGGATGTAGACATGTAGCTACTCCATCAGGGATGTAGACATGTAGCTACTCCATCAGGGATGTAGACATGTAGCTACTCCATCAGGGATGTAGACATGTAGCTACTCCATCAGGGATGTAGACATGTATCTACTCCATCAGGGATGTAGACATGTAGCTACTCCATCAGGGATGTAGACATGTAGCTACTCCATCAGGGATGTAGACATGTAGCTACTCCATCAGGGATGTAGACATGTAGCTACATGTTCTGTTCTGAAAGAGCTGCAAAATCTGGACCCCTACAAATCATCTGGGCTTTTCTTTCTAAAACTAGACGCCGAAATTGTCGCAACCCCTATTACTAGCCTGATCAAATTCTCTTTCGTAACGTCTGAGATCCCCAGAGATGGGAAAGCTGCCGCGGTCATCCCCCTCTTCAAAGGGGGTGACACTCTAGATCCAAACTGTTACAGACCTATATCCATCCTGCCCTGCCTTTCGAACGTTTTTGAAAGCCAAGTTAACAAACAGATCACCGACCATTTCGAATCCCACCGTACCTTCTCCGCTATGCAATCCGGTTTCCGAGCTGGTCATGGGTGCACCTCAGCCACGTTCAAGGTCCTAAACGATTTTATAACCGCGATCGATAATAGACAGTACTGTGCAGCCGTCTTCATCGACCTGGCCAAGGCTTTCGACTCTGTCAACCACCGCATTCTTATTGGCAGACTAAATAGTCTTGGTTTCTCAAATGACTGCCTCGCCTGGTTCACCAACTACTTCTCAGATAGAGTTCAATGTGTCAAATCGGAGGGCCTGTTGTCTGGACCTATGGCAGTCTCTATGGGGGTGTGTTGATAACGGGATATGGAGAAGGGAGAGTCGGTCAAGGATGGATTCAGACTAGGTGGTAAATTGTATGACAAGCGGCAGTTTATTCAGAGTAAAGATATCTGGTACAAGCGTGCACGGGCTCGTTCTTTCAGCTCATATGGAACTTGCAGACGGAGCCCCGAAAACACAGTGCACATATGTTTTATACAGTTTAGTAAAGTAGGTTGAGTCTGGCAGATCTGGTCTTCTGGTTGGTCCATGCTGAGCGTCGTCCTCTGTGATTGGGTCTAGGAGATCTAGCTCAGGCCCTTTGTTCCGAATGTTCAGCAAAGTAGGAGATTTGGTGTGTGCGTTTAGTTATCTCTTATCTTGAGTAAGTCTGTGTGTGTGAGTGCATCTGTGGCAAGAGTCACGAGATGTTGTTGTCTATAATCAGCAATGACCCTAACACCCTGTTGGTCAGGCGTTACCTGTTTCATCAATGTCTATGCAAGGTTGGTGTCAGCATTCTGTCTCTGAGTGTGTGTGTGTGTTCAGCATCATGTGCCTCTTGTGCAATGCAGAACATGTTTTCTGCAATATATGTGCCTTCGAGTTCTTGACAAAACTTGTCTTGAAAAAAGGAATTAGTTATAGCAATATAATAGCAATAAGCTATTTATAAAAATAGCATTTCTTACAGGTGCCACAGGGTTCAATTCAATGGCTACCCACCACTGTGACCTGTACGCTCTTGTTGGCTGGTCCTCACTACATATTCGTTGCCAAACCCACTGGCTCCAGGCCATCTATAAATCACTGCTAGGCAAATCCCCGCCTTATCTTAGCTCACTGGTCACCATAGCAACACCCACCCGTAGTATGCATCAGGGATGTAAACATGTAGCTACTCCATCAGGGCATGTAGCTACTCCATCAGGGATGTAGACATGTAGCTACTCCATCAGCGCATGTAGCTACTCCATCAGGGATGTAAACATGTAGCTACTCCATCAGGGCATGTAGCTACTCCATCAGGGATGTAGACATGTAGCTACTCCATCAGGGATGTAGACATGTAGCTACTCCATCAGCGCATGTAGCTACTCCATCAGGGATGTAGACATGTATCTACTCCATCAGGGATGTAGACATGTAGCTACTCCATCAGGGCATGTAGCTACTCCATCAGGGATGTAAACATGTAGCTACTCCATCAGGGCATGTAGCTACTCCATCAGGGATGTAGACATGTAGCTACTCCATCAGGGCATGTAGCTACTCCATCAGGGATGTAAACATGTAGCTACTCCATCAGGGCATGTAGCTACTCCATCAGGGATGTAGACATGTAGCTACTCCATCAGGGATGTAGACATGTAGCTACTCCATCAGGGCATGTAGCTACTCCATCAGGGATGTAGACATGTAGCTACTCCATCAGGGATGTAGACATGTAGCTACTCCATCAGGGATGTAGACATGGAGCTACTCCATCAGGGATGTAGACATGTAGCTACTCCATCAGGGCATGTAGACATGTAGCTACTCCATCAGGGATGTAGACATGTAGCTACTCCATCAGGGATGTAAACATGTAGCTACTCCATCAGCGCATGTAGCTACTCCATCAGGGGTGTAGACATGTAGCTACTCCATCAGGGATGTAAACATGTAGCTACTCCATCAGCGCATGTAGCTACTCCATCAGGGGTGTAGACATGTAGCTACTCCATCAGGGATGTAGACATGGAGCCAGTGGTGGAAAAAGTACCCAATTGTCATACTTGAGTAAAAGTAAAGATACCTTAATAGAAAATGACTCAAGTAAAAGTGAAAGTCATCCAGTAAAATATTACTTGAGTAAAAGTATAAAAGTATTTGGTTTTAAATATACTTAAGTATCAAAAGTTAAAATATAAAACATTTCAAATTCATTATATTAAGCAAACCAGACAGCACAAATGTTTGTTATTTATTTTTTATTGATGGATAGCCAGGGGCACACTCCAACACTTAGACATAATTTACAAACAAAGCATTTGTGTTTAGTGAGTCCGCCAGATCAGAGGCAGTAGGGATGACCAGGGATGTTCTCTTGATAAGTATGTGAATTGGACTTTTGGGTGTCAGGGAAATGTATGGAGTAAAAAGTACATTATTTTCTTTAGGAATGTAGTGAAGTAAAAGTAAAAGTTGGCAAAAATATAAATAGTAAAGTAAAGTACAGAAACCCCAAAAAACCCACTTAAGTAGAATTTTAAAGTATTTTTACTTAAGTACTTTACACCACTGCATGTAGCTACTACATCAGGGCATGTAGTTACTCCATCAGGGCATGTAGTTACTCCATCAGGGCATGTAGTTACTCCATCAGGGCATGTAGCTACTCCATCAGGGATGTAGACATGTAGCTACTCCATCAGGGATGTAGACATGTAGCTCCTCCATCATGTGCAACATGACAGACCATAATAAATAGCAGTGAGATGCAAGACGCTTCCAAATGGCACCCTATTCCCTATCTAGTGCACAACGTTTGACATTTTTGGACAAAAGTAGTGCACTATAAAGGGAATAGGGTGCCACTTGGGACACATCCTGGGTTCGGTTTAGCAGCTCCCAGGTGGGGGACTCAGTTGATCAGGTTAGTTCATCTGAACCAACATCAGGTTAGTTAATCTGAACCAACATCAGGTTAGTTCATCTGAACCAACATCAGGTTAGTTCATCTGAACCAACATCAGGTTAGTTCATCTGAACCAACATCAGGTTAGTTAATCTGAACCAACATCAGGTTAGTTAATCTGAACCAACATCAGGTTAGTTAATCTGAACCAACATCAGGTTAGTTAATCTGAACCAACATCAGGTTAGTTCATCTGAACCAACATCAGGTTAGTTCATCTGAACCAACTTCAGGTTAGTTCATCTGAACCAACATCAGGTTAGTTCATCTGAACCAACATCAGGTTAGTTCATCTGAACCAACATCAGGTTAGTTCATCTGAACCATATAAGTGGAAACCAGGTCTGCGTACCAAATGGAACCATATGCCCTTTATAGTGCACTACTATTGACCAGGGCTCTGGTTGAAAGTAGTGCACTATACAGTGAATATGGTGCCATTGAGCACCAAAGCAGAGCAGTACTCTGCCCTGCAGGCACATGTTCTGAGCCAGCTGCCCCTCTGTAAAGACTGAACACCATCTCCCTCTCCCCCCCCGCTCTGCAACCCCACACCACACGGCTGTCCTGATACACCACCACAGATGGAGGATCTTCTACAGCTCATATTCTACTGTGCAAACATTAACTGCTTCTTCATCTTCCTAGTTTCAGGTATTGTTTAATCAGAAGAGACAACCCAGGGACAGAGAGACAGACAACACAGGGACAGAGAGAGGCAACCCAGGGACAGAGAGAGACAACACAGGGACAGAGAGAGACAACCCAGGGACAGAGAGAGACAACCCAGGGACAGAGAGAGACAGCCCGGGGACAGAGAGAGACAACACAGGGACAGAGAGAGACAGCCCAGGGACAGAGAAAGACAACCCAGGGACAGAGAGAGACAGCCCAGGGACAGAGAGACAGCCCAGGGACAGAGAGAGACAACACAGGGACAGAGAGAGACAGCCCAGGGACAGAGAGAGACAACCCAGGGACAGAGAGAGACAACCCAGGGACAGAGAGAGACAGCCCAGGGACAGAGAGACAGACAACACAGGGACAGAGAGAGGCAACCCAGGGACAGAGAGAGACAGCACAGGGACAGAGAGAGACAGCCCAGGGACAGAGAAAGACAACCCAGGGACAGAGAGAGACAGCCCGGGGACAGAGAGAGACAACACAGGGACAGAGAGAGACAGCCCAGGGACAGAGAAAGACAACCCAGGGACAGAGAGAGACAGCCCAGGGACAGAGAGACAACACAGGGACAGAGAGAGACAGCCCAGGGACAGAGAGAGACAACCCAGGGACAGAGAGAGACAACCCAGGGACAGAGAGAGACAGCCCAGGGACAGAGAGAGACAACACAGGGACAGAGAAAGACAGCCCAGGGACAGAGACAGCCCAGGGACAGAGAAAGACAACCCAGGGACAGAGAGAGACAGCCCAGGGACAGAGAGAGACAACACAGGGACAGAGAAAGACAGCCCAGGGACAGAGACAGCCCAGGGACAGAGAAAGACAACCCAGGGACAGAGAGAGACAGCCCAGGGACAGAGAAAGACAGCCCAGGGACAGAGAGAGACAGCCCAGGGACAGAGAGACAGCCCAGGGACAGAGAAAGACAACCCAGGGACAGAGAGAGACAGCCCAGGGACAGAGAGAGACAACACAGGGACAGAGAGAGACAGCCCATGGACAGAGAGAGACAACACAGGGACAGAGAGAGACAGCCCATGGACAGAGAGAGACAACCCAGGGACAGAGAGAGACAGCCCAGGGACAGAGAGGCAACCCAGGAACAGAGAGAGACAGCCCAGGGACAGAGAAAGACAACCCAGTGACAGAGAGAGACAGCCCAGGGACAGAGAGACAGCCCAGGGACAGAGAGAGACAACACAGGGACAGAGAGAGACAGCCCAGGGACAGAGAGAGACAGCCCAGGGACAGAGAGAGACAACCCAGGGACAGAGAGAGACAACCCAGGGACAGAGAGAGACAGCCCAGGGACAGAGAGAGACAACCCAGGGACAGAGAGAGACAACCCAGGGACAGAGAGAGACAACACAGGGACAGAGACAGCCCAGGGACAGAGAGAGACAGCCCAGGGACAGAGAGAGACAACCCAGGGACAGATACAGTATGTGTATAAATAGCTTACATTCTACTGTGCAAACATTAGCTGCTTCTTTCTTGTTTCAGGTATGAATTAAATATTTAAAAGAATATGTATAAAATCTGCCACAATTTATTCATAATAGAAGTAGCAAGAAATCCTAGGAGAGGAAACCCACATGGTGAAACTTAGAGAGAGCGAGAAAACCCAATGATAAACAGATGGGAAACGGAAAGAAAATCTAAATGTCCATGCCCAGGCTTGCACAATGGAGCCCTTCTCCTCCCCCATTCCTCCTCCTCCCCTGCAGAAGCAGACACGGACGCTCCAGCACAGGACACATCACAACCCCCTCACTACCACATGCACGCCACAACACACGCTCACTCCGGGGCTGCGTCCCAAATGGCACCCTATTCCCTACATAGTGCACTGCTTTAGACCAGAGAATGGCACCCTATTCCCTACATAGTGCACTGCTTTAGACCAGAGAATGGCACCCTATTCCCTACATAGTGCACTGCTTTTGACCAAGCAGCAGCCACATACAAACGAAACAACCACCAAGTATGGCATCTTGACAAGCACATAGCTAGCGCACATGCCACTCTGATTGTCATTAATGTGCACAGAACTTTACAATCCACTTTACTTCCTGTAATAACCATGTGACCTTGGCTCTCTTCTCTGACCTGCGTCGTCTTATAGTGGATTGAGTCCAGACTTCCTTCTACAGACTTTGTGGATTTTCATTGTCTAATGCAGGCTGGAAATGCATCTGTTTTGTTCTGCTCCATGAACCGTCAACCCTTTTTGCATTTCATCACGTCATACCAGGCGGTGTCCTTGTTCCGTCCTTGTTCTTCCGAATATACACAGAACATTGTGTTACACCGATATTCTGCATAAATCCATGTATTGAGGAAATCTCGTTGCATAGTTTTTTTTTTTTTTTTTCTACAGAGAACTTGGATTGTGTGGGCGTTCATTTAACTCTGGTGAACATTGTGTACAGTAATATTTGGTGTTGCAGAGGAATAGTCAATAATTGTAACTGAGTCGTGATAAGTTAAAGCTTTGTGGGTTATTGGGTAAACTAGAATGAACCTCTTCAGTTCCAAGGATACAAGTAATGTGAGCAATGTTAAGAGTTGACCTTGCCTCACTTCCCTGCGAATCAGCTTCAGACTTCAATGGTTTAAGAGGATAAACTGAGAAGAATGGTACCATATTGCCTATACTATATATACAAAGCTATGTGGACACCCCTTCAAATAAGTGGATTTGGCTTTTTCAACCACAACCAATGCTGACAGGTGTATACAATTGAGCACAGCCATGCAATCTCCATAGACAAACATTGGCAGTAGTATGGGCTTACTGAAGAGCTCAGTAACTTTCAACGTTTCCCAGTCATAGGATGCCACCTTTCCAAGTCAGTTCGTGAATTTTCTGCCCTGCTAGAGCTGTCCCAGTCAACTGTAAGTGCTTTTACTGTGAAGTTGGCCTCCCGAGTGGTCTAAGGCACTGCATCGCATTGCTAGCTGTGCCACTAGAGATCCTGGTTCGAATCCAGGCTCTGTCGTAGCCGGCCGCGACCGGGAGACCCATGGGGCGGCGCACAATTGGCCCAGGGTCGTCCAGGGTAGGGAATGGCCGGCAGGGATGTAGCTCAGTTGGTAGAGCATGGCGTTTGCAACGCCAGGGTTGTGGGTTCGATTCCCACGGGGGTATGAAAAAATAAATAAAAAATAATGTATGCACTCACTAACTGTAAGTCGCTCTGGATAAGAGCGTCTGCTAAATGACTAAAATGTAAAGTTGAAACAACAGCTAGGCCCCTTAGTTCCAGTGAAGAGAAATCTTAATGCTACAGCATACAATGACATTCTAGATTATTCTGTTCCTCCAACAGTTTGGGGAAGGCCATTTCCTGTTTCAGCATGACAATGCCCCTTTGCACAAAGTGAGGTCCATACAGAAACGGTTTGTCGAGATCAGCGTGGAAGAACTTGACTCGCCTGCACAGAGCCCTGACCTCAACCCCATCGAACACCTTTGGGATGAATTGGTACACCGACTGCGAGCCAGGCCTAATCGCCCAACATCAGTGCCCAACCTGACTAATGCTCTTGTGGCTGAATGGAAGCAAGCCCCCGCAGTAATGTTCCAACATCTAGTGGAAAGCCTTCCCAGAAGAGTGGAGGCTGTTATAGCAGAAAAGGGGGGACCAACTCCTTATTAATGCCCATGATTTTGGTATGAGATGTTTGACGAGCAGATGTCCAAACACTTTTGGTCATGTAGTGTATAGAAGAGACCCATAGGGCTCAGGTCAAAAGTAGTGCACAATATAGGGAGGGAGTATGGTGCCAAAGACAATCCCTAAGTAGTGCACTATAATGGGAATAGGGTGCAATTTGGGACACATCCATATGGTAATGAAGCTGTGAGTTAGAGGTACTTACGGCGCAGAGCTGTTTGTTTACACCCGTTGATTCAAGTCACTGTGCACCGCAAAGATTAAGCAAGTGATATTCAACACTGCATCTTCATTATACTGGCTGGCACCTAGGACAGCAGCAAAGGGAACAGGGTGGTATTCACTCACTGCCTGAATTATAACCCTTAGACTTTAAAGCATAAAGGGTCATACATGCTCAGAACGAGTTATAAAGCTGCAAGTTTCAGGTAAAGAGTTACCTAGATATGCATTGTAACAATCTGAACGATGGAAGTCTTCCATAGTCGATGTTCTTTTTACCGTATATGTTCAGAAAAAAGATGTTTAGTGGCTAAAATGAGCACACACCATATTATAAAATTGGCAAAGCCTTTATTCATTATTTTTTTGCGATTTATTTGAGTCATTGACAACTGTACTTTATAATGCCGTGTATACGTTCACAGAAATAAGCCTTAGGCTCAACAACACACAAAACGTTGAACGTCATAACATTGGCAGAACCTAGATCTAGACACGCCGCTGTTCACAGGGTCTTCGCTTTCCTTTTTGCATTGGCACAGCCTTATTCAGGTTCATCATTTAAAAAAAAACTATGTACACATTGAGATTTCACCCGAGTCATTGGCGACTGGACGGTCAACTGATCAGGTCAGAGGTCAGTAGTAGTCCTCAAGGTCAGCTTTGTCGCCCTGATTCTGAACAACCTGCTGCTTCCTGTATAAATCAGCAATCTGAAATAGAAAAATAGAATCACAGAAATCAGTGATTTGATTTCAGAGATAGGACCATTTGTATATGAGGGAGACGTTAATTACAAAATAGGCTGTGGGAAAAAAAGCATACAAATAATCTTCCCTTGATTCCTTGCATCCTCTCCCCTTGACGCCTTCTCAAAACGCACTGGAGAAGGTCCAAGGGGAGGGACCTTGGACCTTCTCCTCCAATACAGTTGAGAGGGAGGCGAGAAGAAAGGATGTGAGGAATCGTGGAAAGATGAATTGAGAAAGAGACCGAGAAATGAGGTGTTACAAGACGCACCACCCCAGTGTGTCTCAACGTACCTGTCCTCCTGAAGTGGCCTCCTCTGGCTTCTTATCCTCTCTGATCCTCAGGAAGCGCGGGAACCGAAGAGAGATGCCCTTCTCTGGGTCACACTGGGACACAGGAGAGAGAAAATACATGAATCATCGGCAACAGTGTATTTACATAGTCCCAAAATGGTTTGTAGACGGTCAACAACATTTCAACTAACTATGCCCTAACCATAACCGCAGCAAACGGTTGAAGCCATTCTCTGGGTCACAAAACAGAGAAGATAAGAGGACCAGAGAAAATACATTCATCTTTTCACCCAAACATGGCTGTTTGTTTGACCTGCTGCTGCTAAAGAACATTAAAACAGACTACTTCAGTGAGTGCGGGTTTTCCTTTCCCAGTTTTTATGCATTATTAACCCAGCACCCGAGGACTTGAGCAGTAATGGGCTCTGTCCCAAATGGCACCATATTTTCCTATTTAGTGCACTGGGCCCATAAGGCTCTGATCAAAAGTAGTGCACTATTTAGGAAATAGGGGGCCATTCGGGACACACACCAAAGTATAAATCACAGATTAGGGCCCGTATCGACAAAGAGCTTCGGAGTAGGAGTGCTGATATGAATAAGATTGATGGACGGCAGCACTGATACTCTGGCCCTGACAGGTAGCCTAAATATTGGACCTATATGAGTGTGTATTTAAGTTGTGGGTAACATCATGGGTTCATGGTAAGTCTATTAAATAATATAATTTCCAAAGGAAAGCAACAAGAGCCATGATTTCACAATACATTTGGTGGCGCTTTTTAAGTATTAAAAAATCTAGAGACGTAAACAGTTGGTAAGAATCAACAACACATTTTAGATTTGCAGAGGGGATTGATGAGGTGAAGAGTCTGTGGCAGTAGCTTGACTGTCGGTCCTCAAAGATGAAACTGCATTGAATCGAATGAATCATTTCCAAATGACTTTGGCAATGTCCCAAATGGCACCCTATTCCCTATATAGTGCACCACTTTTATTGGGACCTGGTCCAAAGTAGTGCACTATAAAAAGGAATAGGCTCAGTCTTTATATTATTAGTGTTGATGTGCCAGTGTATAAGCAAGAGTTGTACTAACCAATCCCATGCCAGCCTTGTAGATCGGCGACAGCGATAGGTCGGCACACTTCACTTCCCATACTTGCACGGCATCGAGCCACACGTCGGGCTCAGTTGATTGGTCCACACGGTAATAGGGGCGGGGCTTGGGCAAAATATGCTCCTGGAAAAGACAACGCCATCATAGTTAATTGGATCTAAAGACTTTTGGCAGCTTTGCAACAGAAACTCTGGGCTTTGCTTCACAAACGAGAATAGAACACAGCAACGGTCTCTGTATTGTACCTTTAAGAATTTGTAATGCTGCTCCAAATCTTCATCCTTGAAACCTGTCCCAATCTGCAAAGACAAAAGAAGCAGAACAATATTCCCCCGGGGTAAACCAGATGAGACCTTTAGCAAAGTAGAATAACAGAACTCCCTGCGCTAATTGGCCCGAGGCGCTGTCACTTTTCAAAACAGACAAACCAGCAGAGACGGAGAGGAAAAAGTAACCTCGCAGGCAAGGCAGGCAGACCGGTAGACACGCGCAGACTTACGCACGAACAGACACACAGCCCACACAAAGAAACACCCCTCCCTCCTCCCATCCCTCCCTCCGACCTTGCAGACTGACTGGAACTCTTCGTTGTCCTCGTCGTAGCATGCGAGCAGAAAGCCTCCGTAGGTCCCGGTTCTCTTGCCCTTCCCCAGATACGCTCCGATCACACACAGATCCATTGTGTCCCCCACGCCATCCAGATAGTCCTTTTTCAGCTACACAGAGAGATAGGAAGTATTTATAGAAGACGTATAAGAAGTGTGTTTGTTTGCTGCGCCACTATATATATATAAATATATTTATTTATTTAAAGGTAAACATACACTACCAGTGAAAAGTTTGGACACACCAACTCATTCAAGGGTTTTTCTTTATTTTATTTGTACATTGTAGAATAATAGTGAAGACATCAAAACTATGAAATAACACATATGGAATCATGTAGTAACCAAAAAAGTGTTAAACAAATCAAAATATATTTTATATTTGAGATTCTTCAAATAGCCACCCTTTGCCTTGATGACAGCTTTGCACACTGTTGGCATTCTCTCAACCAGCTTCATGAGGTAGTCACCTGGAATGCATTTCAATTAACAGGTGTGCCTTCTTAAAAGTTAATTTGTGGAATTTCTTTCCTTCTTAATGTGTTTGAGCCAATCAGTTGTGTTGTGACAAGGTAAGGGTGGTATACAGAAGATAGCCCTATTTGGTAAAAGACCAAGTCCATATTACGGCAAGAACAGCTCAAATAAGCAAAGAGAAACGACAGTCCATCATTACTTTAAGATATGAAGGTCAGTCAATACGGAAAATGTCAAGGACTTTGAAAGTTTCTTCAAGTGCAGTCGCAAAAACCATCAAACTGGCTCTCATGAGGACCACCACAGGATGGAAGACCCAGAGTTACCTCTGCTGCAGAGGATAAGTTCATTAGTTACCATTCTCAGAAATTGCAGCCAAATAAATGCTTCACAGAGTTCAAGTCACAGACACATCTCAACATCAACTGTTCAGAGGCGTCAATGAGAATCAGGCCTTCATGGTCGAATTGCTGCAAAGAAACCACTACTAAAGGACACCAATAAGAAGAAGAGACCTGCTTGAGCCAGGAAACACTAGCAATGGACATTAGACCGGTGGAAATCTGTCCTTTGGCCTGGAGTCCAAATTAGAAATGTTTGGTTCCAACCACCGTGTCTTTGTGAGACACGGTGTGGGTGAACGGATGATCTCCGCATGTGTAGTACCCACCGTGAAGCATGGAGGAGGTGGTGTTATGGTGTGGGGGTGCTTTGCTGGTGACACTGTGATTTATTTAGAATTCAAGGCACACTTAACCAGCATGGCTACCACAGCATTCTGCAGCGATACGCCATCCCATCTGGTTTGCGCTAGTGGGACTATCATTTTGTTTTTCAACAGGATAATGACCCAACACACCTCCAGGCTGTGTAAGGGCTATTTTACCAAGAAGGAGAGTGATGGAGTGCTGCATCAGATGACCTGGCCTCCACAATCCCCCAACCTCAACCCAATTGAGAGGGTTTGGGATGAGTTGGACCGCACAGTGAAGGAAAAGCAGCCAACAAGTGCTAAGCATATGTGGGAACTCCTTCAAGACTGTTGGAAAAGCATTCCAGGTGAAGCTGGTTGAGAGAATGCCAACAGTGTGCAAAGCTGTCATCAAGGCAAAGGGTGGCTATTTGAAGAACCTCAAATATAAAATACATTTTGATTTGTTTAATACTTTTTTGGTTACTACATTATTCCATATGTGTTATTTCATAGTTTCGATGTCTTCACTATTATCCTACAATGTAGAAAATAGTTAAAATAAAGAAAAACCCTTGAACGAGTAGGTGTGTCCAAACTTTTGACTGGTACTGTATATTAATTTTATTTGTTATCATAGAATGCCATTTTTTGCTCTAGATAGCAGGAAATGGCAGTTAACGATGTTAAAAAACGCAATAATCTGAGTCCTAAGGGGGGCACTACCCCCGTGGAGGCTTCCGCCCCGCTGTACGCAGTAGCACCACCTTGTTAAATCCTGGGGAGTGCGTCTGTACCTTGAGCCAGTTGTGAGAGCGCTTGGCGATTTCATACGTGGCATCTTTCTCCAGAGTCTTCACCATGAGTCCCTCGCAGGAGTCTGATGAAATGATGAACCCAGAATAACATACAGAAACAACATTTACAGTGCACCCAAAATTTGGCAACCTGTTCCCTACATAGTGCACTACTTTTGGCGAGGGCCCATAGAAACATAACATTTAGTATGTGTCCCAAACGCCACCATATTTCCCATTGTCCCAAGTCAGATAGCGTGTTGACTCTGCTGGCACTGATCTGTCTCGTATCTCACAAGGGCTATGGGATAATTCAACTACAATGTGCTGTCTAACATTTAAAAAATATTACTTAGGTGACATCGTCTGCTGAACCCAATTTCTGCCTGAAAACAGTCTGAATTAATCTAAGCTAAAACAATACATCTGTCAATAATATTTTTGGTGAGGAAGTCTTAGTCACCCCACTTTACATCTAGCGAAGGGTTTTTGTGCTTCACCGAGCAGCATGTCTGAAGTTTGACAATGGGCACGAAAGCTAGCATAAATGTCCAACATTAGCTTGCTGAACACGTCCCTGAAACGATGCTGCTAACCAACCAACTTAGTGATGTTGAATGCTTCCAACAACAGCTAGCTAGCTAACAAGCTACTTTGGTAGCGCTGACGCTCACATTATTATGAGTTTTCATGAAGTAGCTGCTGTGCTCAGCTGACCCAACCATTCAGAGTAACATTAGGGATCGCAGAGAAACATGCTGATCTACGGACTGATTTCTGATGACAGTCCCTCTTAGATTTTGGGGCTGCATGTCTACAACTTCAGGGTAATTTAAACAAGTTAAGCAAGCTTTTAATGTCAGTAAAGGTAGAGCTAGCTTACCATGTCAGTAAGACGGATAGCCACAACAGCTAAGCAGCTGATTTAGTCACTACACTGGCGACCGACGTCTTTGCACAATTTTTGCAGGCGATGGCCACCGCTTTGTTTTAATTTTCTCAAACTATTAAATAGGTCACAACATTTGTATTACTTTAGCTAGTTATTCTGCCTATTTCATGGAGTCGTTCAAGAGCGCAGTGATATCAAAAATTAGGAACTATCTTTTCATTTTTCAATGGCGGAGTGACGCCATCTGACGTAAAACAATGACAATTCCCGTTCTGCCTCGAATTAGACCTTTTGGGGAAAAATTATAGGTAAACCCTTCCCTATATAATGCACTTTTTTTCTTCTTCAAACTTGTATTTTTTAAAGGAGTGGGGCAGTCCCACTCCTCACATATGTTTTGTTTATTGTACAGGATAGAGAGCGCTAGAGAGGACTGCCCCACTCCTGCTGTAATGGTATATGTGATCCGGAGGCAGCAGCTTAGACCGCTAGACCTTCCTTGGCAACAACAGTGCTTACTTTTGACCAGGGACCATAGATAGGGCTCTGGTCAAAAGTAGAGCACTATATAGGGAATAGGGTGTCAATTGGGGCACAGCCCTAAGACATGTATAAACAAGTCAAGGACAGAAGGAGATCACAGAAGACAAGAGTGACCTCACAAACACACAGCGAACAGACTCCTCACACACACACACATTATGAACACACACAGACTCATCCCACAAACACACAAACCTCGAACCGACTGCTCCAGGAACTCAGCGATGGCGTCTGTGTTGTCTGAGTCGATGGCGCGGGCAAACACAAACTCTCCCTCCTTCTCCTGGAAGCTCTCCCTCAACAGAGCCCTGCGACGGGACAAGGGCTGCTTCACTAGAGACTGACACACCCAGAGAGAGAGAGCGAGAGAGAGACCACATTGGACATATTTTCCACAAAGAATTTGAAAACAAATCAAACATTGATAAACTCCCATCTGTTAGGTGAAATACTGCAGTGTCAAGATTTGTGGCCCGTTGCCATGAGAAAAGGGCAACCAACGGAGCACAAACACCATTGTAAATACACCCAGAGAGAGAGACACCCAGACAGAGACAGAGAGACCCAGAGAGCGAGAGAACATTTGTGAGTGTAATGTTTACTGTTTAGTTGTATTTTATCTATTTCACTTGCGTGGGCAAAGTAAACATGTTTCCAATGCCAATAAAGCCCTTTAAATGGAATGAGAGAAAGCGACACCCAGAGAGACCGAGAGTGACACCCAGAGAGAGAGAGGGAGCGAGACACCCAGAGAGAGAGACCCAGAGAGAGAGGGAAAGAGACACCCAGAGAGAGAGAGGGAGGGAGAGACCCAGAGAGAGAGAGAGGGAGAGAGACCCAGAGAGAGAGAGAGAGAGAGAGAGCGCGCACGAGAGAGAGAGACAGAGAAAGAGAGACAGGGAGAGAGAGAGAGAGAGAGAGAGGAGAGAGAGGATAGAGAGACACCCAGAGAGAGAGAGAGAGACTTAGAGAGAGAGACACCCAGAGAGAGAGAGAGAGACACCCAGAGAGAGAGAGAGAGACACCCAGAGAGAGAGAGAGAGACACCCAGAGAGAGAGAGAGACACCCAGAGAGAGGGAGATAGACACCCAGAGAGAGAGGGGGGGGGGAGAGAGAAAGAGAGAGAGACACCCAGAGAGAGAGAGAGACTCACCCAGAGAGGGAGAGAGACCCAGAGAGGGAGAGAGAGAGAGACCCAGAGAGGGAGAGAGAGAGAGAGACCCAGAGAGGGAGAGAGAGAGAGAGACCCAGAGAGGGAGAGAGAGAGAGAGACCCAGAGAGGGAGAGAGAGAGAGACCCAGAGAGGGAGAGAGAGACCCAGAGAGGGAGAGAGCGAGAGAGAGAGACCCAGAGAGGGAGAGAGAGAGAGACCCAGAGAGAGAGAGAGAGAGGAAGAGCGAGAGACACACCCAGAGAGAGAGAGAGACACCCCCAGAGAGAGAGACACCCAGAGAGAGAGAGAGAGACACCCAGAGAGAGAGACACCCAGAGAGAGAGAGACCCAGAGAGAGAGAGACCCAGAGAGAGAGAGAGAGACCCAGAGAGAGAGAGAGAGACCCAGAGAGAGAGAGAGACACCCAGAGAGAGAGAGAGACACCCAGAGAGAGAGAGAGAGACACCCAGAGAGAGAGAGAGACACCCAGAGAGAGAGAGAGAGAGAGAGAGACACCCAGAGAGAGAGAGAGACACCCAGAGAGAGAGAGAGACACCCAGAGAGAGAGAGAGACACCCAGAGAGAGGGAGAGACACCCAGAGGGAGAGGGGGGAGAGAAAGAGAGAGAGACACCCAGAGAGAGAGAGAGACACACCCAGAGAGGGAGAGAGACCCAGAGAGGGAGAGAGAGAGAGAGACCCAGAGAGGGAGAGAGAGAGAGAGGCCCAGAGAGAGAGAGAGACCCAGAGAGGGAGAGAGAGAGAGACCCAGAGAGGGAGAGAGAGAGAGACCCAGAGAGGGAGAGAGAGAGAGAGAGAGAGAGACCCAGAGAGGGAGAGAGAGACACCCCCAGAGAGAGACCCCCAGAGAGAGAGAGACCCAGAGAGAGAGAGAGAGAGACCCAGAGAGAGAGAGAGAGACCCAGAGAGAGAGAGAGAGAGAGACCCAGAGAGAGAGAGAGAGAGACCCAGAGAGGGAGAGAGAGAGAGAGACCCAGAGAGGGAGAGAGAGAGAGAGACCCAGAGAGAGAGAGAGACCCAGAGAGGGAGAGAGAGAGAGACCCAGAGAGGGAGAGAGAGACCCAGAGAGGGAGAGAGAGAGAGAGAGAGAGAGAGAGAGAGAGAGAGAGAGAGAGAGAGAGACCCAGAGAGGGAGAGAGAGAGAGAACCCAGAGAGAGAGAGAGACCCAGAGAGGGAGAGAGAGAGAGACCCAGAGAGGGAGAGAGAGAGAGACCCAGAGAGGGAGAGAGAGAGAGAGAGAGACCCAGAGAGGGAGAGAGAGAGACCCAGAGAGAGAGAGAGGAAGAGCGAGAGACACACCTAGAGAGAGAGAGACACCCCCAGAGAGAGACACCCAGAGAGAGAGAGACCCCCAGAGAGAGAGAGACCCCCAGAGAGAGAGAGACCCCCAGAGAGAGAGAGACCCAGAGAGAGAGAGACCCAGAGAGAGAGAGAGAGAGACCCAGAGAGAGAGAGAGAGAGAGAGACCCAGAGAGAGAGAGAGAGACCCAGAGAGAGAGAGAGACCCAGAGAGAGAGACCCAGAGAGAGAGACCCAGAGAGAGAGAGAGAGAGAGAGACCCAGAGAGAGACCCAGAGAGAGAGAGAGAGAGAGAGAGAGAGACCCAGAGAGAGAGAGAGAGAGAGAGAGAGAGAGAGAGAGAGACCCAGAGAGAGAGAGAGAGAGAGAGAGAGAGACCCAGAGAGAGAGAGAGAGACCCAGAGAGAGAGAGAGACCCAGAGAGAGAGAGAGAGAGACCCAGAGAGAGAGAGACCCAGAGAGAGAGAGAGAGAGAGACCCCCAGAGAGAGAGAGAGAGACCCAGAGAGAGGAAGAGAGAGACATGCAGAGAGGGAGAGAGAGACACCCAGAGAGGGAGAGAGAGAGACACCCAGAGAGGGAGAGAGAGAGACATGCAGAGAGGGAGAGAGACACGCAGAGAGGGAGAGAGACACGCAGAGAGGGAGAGAGAGACACCCAGAGAGGGAGAGAGAGACACCCAGAGAGGGAGAGAGAGACACCCAGAGAGAGAGAGAGAGACCCAGAGAGAGAGAGAGAGAGAGAGAGACCCAGAGAGAGAGAGAGAGACCCAGAGAGAGAGAGAGACCCAGAGAGAGAAAGAGACACACCCAGAGAGGGAGAGAGACCCAGAGAGGGAGAGAGAGAGAGACCCAGAGAGAGAGAGAGACCCAGAGAGGGAGAGAGAGAGAGACCCAGAGAGGGAGAGAGAGAGAGACCCAGAGAGGGAGAGAGAGAGAGAGACCCAGAGAGGGAGAGAGAGAGAGACCCAGAGAGAGAGAGAGGGAGAGAGAGAGAGACCCAGAGAGAGAGAGAGGAAGAGCGAGAGACACACCTAGAGAGAGAGAGAGAGACACCCCCCAGAGAGAGACACCCAGAGAGAGAGAGACCCCCCCAGAGAGAGAGAGACCCCCAGAGAGAGAGAGACCCAGAGAGAGAGAGAGAGAGAGACCCAGAGAGAGAGAGAGAGAGAGACCCAGAGAGAGAGAGAGAGAGACCCAGAGAGAGAGAGAGAGACCCAGAGAGAGACCCAGAGAGAGAGACCCAGAGAGAGACCCAGAGAGAGAGAGAGACCCAGAGAGAGAGAGAGAGAGAGAGAGACCCAGAGAGAGAGAGAGAGAGAGAGAGACCAGAGAGAGAGAGAGAACCCGAGAGAGAGAGAGAGAGACCCAGAGAGAGAGAGAGAGAGACCCAGAGAGAGAGAGAGAGAGACCCAGAGAGAGAGAGAGAGAGACCCAGAGAGAGAGAGAGAGAGACCCAGAGAGAGAGAGAGAGAGAGACCCCCAGAGAGAGAGAGAGACCCCCAGAGAGAGAGAGAGAGACCCAGAGAGAGGAAGAGAGAGACACCCAGAGAGGGAGAGAGAGACACCCAGAGAGGGAGAGAGAGAGACACCCAGAGAGGGAGAGAGAGAGACATGCAGAGAGGGAGAGAGAGAGACATGCAGAGAGGGAGAGAGACACGCAGAGAGGGAGAGAGAGACACCCAGAGAGGGAGAGAGAGACACCCAGAGAGGGAGAGAGAGACACCCAGAGAGAGAGAGAGACCCAGAGAGAGAGAGAGAGAGAGAGAGAGACCCAGAGAGAGAGAGAGAGACCCAGAGAGAGAGAGAGACCCAGAGAGAGAAAGAGACCCAGAGAGAGAGAGAGAGAGACCCAGAGAGAGAGAGAGAGACCCCCAGATAGAGAGAGAGACCCCCAGATAGAGAGAGAGAGACCCCCAGATAGAGAGAGCGAGACCCCCAGAGAAAGAGAGAGAGACCCAGAGAGAGAGAGAGACCCAGAGAGAGAGAGAGAGAGACCCAGAGAGAGAGAGAGAGAGAGAGAGGAAGAGAGAGACACGCAGAGAGGGAGAGAGAGACACCCAGAGAGGGAGAGAGAGACACCCAGAGAGGGAGAGAGAGACACCCAGAGAGGGAGAGAGAGAGACACCCAGAGAGGGAGAGAGAGAGACACCCAGAGAGGGAGAGAGAGAGACACCCAGAGAGGGAGAGAGAGAGAGACCCAGAGAGAGAGAGAGACCCAGAGAGAGAGAGAGACCCAGAGAGAGAGAGAGAGACCCAGAGAGAGAGAGAGAGACCCAGAGAGAGAGAGAGAGACCCATAGAGAGAGAGAGAGACCCAGAGAGAGAGAGACCCAGAGAGAGAGAGAGAGAGAGACAGAGAGAGAGAGAGAGAGAGACCCAGAGAGAGAGAGAGAGAGACCCAGAGAGAGAGAGAGAGAGACCCAGAGAGAGAGAGAGAGAGAGACCCAGAGAGAGAGAGAGAGAGAGACCCAGAGAGAGAGAGAGAGACCCAGAGAGAGGAAGAGAGACATGCAGAGAGGGAGAGAGAGACACCCAGAGAGGGAGAGAAAGAGACACCCAGAGAGGGAGAGAGAGAGAGAGAGAGAGAGACAGAGAGAGAGAGAGAGACCCAGAGAGAGAGAGAGAGAGAGAGAGAGACCCAGAGAGAGAGAGAGAGAGAGAGAGAGAGAGAGAGAGAGAAGACCCAGAGAGAGAGAGAGAGAGAGAGAGAGAGAGAGAGAGAGAGAGAGAGAGAGACCCAGAGAGAGAGAGAGACCCAGAGAGAGAGAGAGACCCAGAGAGAGAAAGAGACCCAGAGAGAGAGAGAGAGAGACCCAGAGAGAGAAAGAGACCCAGAGAGAGAGAGAGAGACCCAGAGAGAGAAAGAGACCCAGAGAGAGAGAGAGACCCAGAGAGAGAGAGAGAGAGACCCAGAGAGAGAGAGAGAGAGACCCAGAGAGAGAGAGAGAGACCCCCAGATAGAGAGAGAGAGACCCCCAGAGAAAGAGAGAGAGACCCAGAGAGAGAGAGAGAGAGACCCAGAGAGAGAGAGAGAGAGACCCAGAGAGAGAGAGAGAGACCCAGAGAGAGGAAGAGAGAGACATGCAGAGAGGGAGAGAGAGACACCCAGAGAGGGAGAGAGAGACACCTAGAGAGGGAGAGAGAGAGACACCCAGAGAGGGAGAGATAGACACCCAGAGAGAGAGAGAGACACCCAGAGAGAGAGAGAGACACCCAGAGAGAGAGAGAGACACCCAGAGAGGGAGAGAGAGAGACACCCAGAGAGGGAGAGAGAGATACACCCAGAGAGGGAGAGAGAGATACACCCAGAGAGGGAGAGAGATAGACACCCAGAGAGGGAGAGAGAGAGACACCCAGAGAGGGAGAGAGAGAGACACCCAGAGAGGGAGAGAGAGAGACACCCAGAGAGGGAGAGAGAGAGAGACCCAGAGAGAGAGAGAGAGACAGAGAGACACCCAGAGACACACTATTACCACCAATGAAGTTACAAACATAACAATCCATGTTTAATTAATCAACGTCCCATTTGGCACCCTATTCTCTATGTAGGGCACTACTCTGGACCAGAAACCTATGGGCCTTGTTCAAAAGTAGTGCACTAAATTAGGGAATAGGGCCCTGGTCAAAAGTAGTGCACTAAATTAGGGAATAGGGCCCTGGTCAAAAGTAGTGCACTAAATTAGGGAATAGGGCCCTGGTCAAAAGTAGTGCACTAAATTAGGAAATAGGGCTCAAAAGTAGTGCACTAAATTAGGGAAAGTGTCCATGTCTAACCGACCCGATAATTCCCATTGTCATCCACTCACCTCTCCATTGAGATACAGAAGGTCGAAGGCATACACACACACTTGGACCTTGATATCAGCTGCATCGACATCCTGCAGAACATACAGCACAGATCACTCAACACCATCACCTACCCACCCACCCACACAGTAAAAGATCACTCAAACCTAGATCTTTTGGTCCCTGTACTCAGTATATTGTCACAATGAGAGTGCTATTCCGGGGGGAGGTCGAACCAAAACAGACTGGTCGAGGGGTTAGACAAAGAAGTCCACCTCTTGATCATAGAGCCTGGTAGGAAAACGATCTATGACCACCTGGGCTAATCACCCATCCAGCTGTTATGAAAATGATTAGAGAAACTGAAACCATGGATACTCAGCAGGAGGCACCCTCATTTCTTTCCTGTCACCTTTCTCTTCCGTGTGGTTAAAACCTGGAATGGTTGGATCTGTTGCTTCTCTCTGTCCCAAGCTACTGCCTCAGAGTCCAACACACAGGATACCACCGACTGCTTCTTTACCTGAGAGACAGAGAGAGAGAGACAAAGATGGAAAGAGAGACAGAGAGAGAGATATAGAGAGACAGATGGAAAGAGAGAGAGGGAGAGAGACATAGGGAATGAGATGGAAAGAGAGAGATGGAAAGAGAGAGATAGAAAGAGAGAGACAGAGAGGGAGAGAGACAGAGAGGGAGAGGGAGAGAGACAGAGAGGGAGAGAGACAGAGAGGGAGAGAGACAGAGAGGGAGAGAGACAGAGAGGGAGAGAGACAGAGAGGGAGAGAGACAGAGAGGGAGAGAGACAGAGAGGGAGAGATATGGAAAGAGAGAGACAGAGGGAGAGAGACAGAGAGGGAGAGAGACAGAGAGGGAGAGAGACAGAGAGGGAGAGAGACAGAGAGGGAGAGATATGGAAAGAGAGAGATATGGAAAGAGAGAGACAGAGATAATGGTATTATTCATACAGTGTGAAATGTGCTTATGTCCATGATAAAGGGGCTAAGATGCTCTCTGAGTTTGTCCCAAATGGTCCCCTATTCTCTATGTAGTGTACTCTGGACAATGGTAGTGCACTATATAGGGAATAGGTTGTCATTTGGGATGCACATTGAGTGTGCTAGTGTTGAAAGGGTCATTGTTACCGTAGGAATGCGAGAGATGATGTCAGGATATTTGGTTGTATTATCCTCCTGGTTGCGACTGAAAATACGCACTTCTCCGTTCTCCAAGATATGGATCTGCACAGAACATACAACTATCATTAGATGCCATTCAACCATTCAACAGTGAGTTTCCTATTGTATGTAGAGAGCAGAGCTGTGTGGCTCAGTTGGTAGAGCACGGCACCTAAAGACGCCAGGATAGTCGGTTCAATTCCCGCAGGGGCCACTGACACGAAAACGTATGCACACGCTACTGTACGTAGCTTTGAATAAGCATCTGCTAACCGTCATAATACATGTTATATTAGACAGAAACATGCAGGGTCCAACTGTAAAGATGGAACACAAGCTCCACGAGCCAGATGCACTTTAGAGCGCCATCTGGTGGCCATTTCAGGAGTCAGACAGCAGCTTAAATGGCCCAGAGGACGACACGTCACACAGTTCTCTGCAGCCTCCACTGGGAGGGCCTCGCATGGCTCTCTACAGCCGGAGGCACGATAGCATCATGTCTGCTTCCTAACCAGGACACACACACACACGGATGTAAGAAACATGAAGCTGACATATGTACAGTACACACAAAAGTGACCACGCACACACACACACACCTGTGCTCGTTCTCCGTCATACTTGTACTCGCAGGTGAAGGCGGCTTCATCGAACCTCTTCATCACCTCTCCTACACCTTTGGTGGGGTGAGCCAGCATGGGCCTCAGCGGTACACCTGAGGAAGAGGGAGGGGTCAGAAATACCACACTGAAACAATAACACTCTTTCCCCCACACACACACAGTATCTCATCTACTCGTGAATGGCTGTAATTTGTGCTTTGGGATTCTTTGTGTAATGAAAGCGCTATAAAAGTGAAATAAATTATTATTATTATTACCTGGAGTGAGTTTGCAGTGGTTGGGTAGTTCATCAATCCCCTCCTTCAGAATGACTGGGATGATGACATCATAGTTGGGCATCTCACTTGATGGGATAAAACAGAACTAAACCAGTAAGAAAATCTAATTCACATTTGTCCCAAATGGCACTACATTCCCTGCATAGTGCACTACATTGTGCAGAACCATATAGGCCCGGTCAAAAGTAGTGCACTATATAGTGAATAGGGTGCCATTTGGGACTCACCCAGTCAGAGTAATGAACACACTGACTCTAGCTGTATTTAGCAGGTTAGTACCAGTAAGTCTGTTTGAGGATAAGGCTTTTCTCTTCTATCCAAGCTTTCTGTTTTTCTGCACTCATTCCTTTCCCAGCGTCAATCACCGCCGGAGGGAAGTCTGGAATAAACATACAAAGGTCTCAGTTGCATCAAAGGCAGACAATGATAATAATAATAATAATAAGCCATTTAGCAGACGCTTTTATCCAAAGCGACTTACAGTCGTACAGTCGTGTATGCAGGGGTTACGTTGTGAAAAAACACGGTGATAATGTTGGGGGCACTGTTGTGAAAATGCCGTGACGATGTTGTGGTAATGTGAAAGTGATATTGAAGTAATGTTGTGAAAATGTTGGGGGTAATTTTGTGATAGTATTGTGAGAATGTGGTAAAAACTTTGAGGTAACATTGTGAAAACGTGATAAAGTTGGGAGGTAATGTTATGTAAACATTGTGATAACGTTGTGAAAATGTTGTAATAACGTTGGCTGGCAAACCTTGTCCCGGAGGAGTCAGACACACGGCGTGACTCAGGGCAGCCAGTACACTCTGTTCAGCCAAGCCAATCCTCAGCTTCCCTGCCAGCGACCTGTCAATCAATCAATCAATCAACCAATCCAGACATGCATTGATGATGTCCTGCTTTTTGTCTGATGTTGTGCATGTACTGGTGTAGCTGGTAAACAAACATTATTAAGTACTATCTTCATAGAATTACATATTAGAATTCCTAATTTAACAGGATCTCTGTGACCATCTTATTTGAATCCATTAACGTACTGACCAGCGGGGTGACTACTTAAGAATAGGCAGGCAGGCAGGCTCAACTATATCATCTTGTGTAAACCAATAACAGGTGCCAGGAAGCAAAAAAATCTATCACATATAAAATGAACAAAGGGCCAGAACTCAGTGAGTGCAGAAAGACAGGTCTTAAGTACGTCCAAAATGGCACCCACCCTGTTCCTCTTTTAGTGCATTTATGGCCAATAAGGCTCAGGTCAAAAGTATTGCATTATATAGGGAATAGGGTGGTATTGAGGAGACATCATCAGTTTGAGCAGTTGTAAAGTGAAGGAAGCGAGGCACCATTACCTGACTATGTATCTGGCTTCAGAGAAACGGCAGGCTACAAAAAGACCTTTGATGATGTCAATCTTCTTATTCATGGCCTGCAGAGAGAGAGAGAGAGCGAGAGAGCGAGAGAGAGCGAGAGAGAGCGAGAGAGAGCGAGAGAGAGAGAGAGAGAGAGAGAGAGAGAGAGAGAGAGAGAGAGAGAGAGAGAGAGAGAGAGAGAGAGAAAAAGGAATTAATGTATTTTCATCAAATTCTAGACTGATTACAAATCAATTCATCATCCTATTCCCAGTGAATTTATCAAAACGATTTGAGAATTTTAATGTGTTAAACTCCCCCTCACACACACTCACAGAGTTCCCACTCATGTTCCCGATGTCTTTCAGTTTGTTGAACACACCCCCTGCAATCAGATTGGCTGGCTGGAACATAATTCTCTGGTTGTTACGGGAACTCTCAGCCACCAACCCCAAGTCCCCCTTCTCTGCAGCCTCCGCCTTGATTTTGTCCAACTGTCGCCCTGGCAACAAGAATAACAATGTGAGAGATTCCTAAACCCAAAAGCAAAGGAAGAGAATTAATAACTAACAACAAAGCTGTGTGTGTGAGTGCCGCCTTACCAGTTGCTTGGGCGACAGCCTTCATCAGTACAGTTTCTCCCACTCCCAGCTCCAGCCCCATGTAAGCAGGACCCAGCTGATTGAGACACAGGTAGACGCAGCACAACAGGTCCTCTGAGGAAGAACAGCAAGAGACAAAACTCAGCACACTCCGTCTACACTCTTTCTGCATCCCAAATGGGGCACACTATTCCCTATATAACGTCCTACTTTTGACAAGGGCCCATAGGGAATCAGGTGGCATTTGGGACATATCCAGGGTATTTCACAGCGTTCACTTACAGATATTATCGTGCCGTAAGGGGTCTGGTCAAAAGTAGAGCACTAAATAGGGAATATTAGGATGCAATTTGGGACGCACCCCACCTGACGCATCTCAAGACGTTCATATCCTGCACCTGGGCTCACACAGCCATATCTAATGTAGTGGTAGTCAGCTCCACATGTACACACACTAGGGGAAAAACTAAAAAGCTATTTTACCTGGAGAGAGGACGATCACAGAGCGTAGGAGATTTGATAATGTTTCGATGTTCCTCAATCTAGCAAAAAATTAATGCAATTAGTATGTAAAACAATGTAAAAAGGGAAGATTATTATGCTACAATAAACCCAGGCTGTCCCAAATGGCACCCCCATTCCCTACGTAGTGCACTACTTTTTACCTGAGCCCTATGGGCCCTGTTCAAAAGTAGTGCCCTACATAGGGAATAGGGTGCCATTTGGGACTCTCCCAAGAACGAACAGTCACGACTTGGGAGGTATATTGAAATATCTTACCTGCCAGAATCTTCCTCAATCTTTTCAAAGGTGCGTGCAACAGCCAAATACGGGACCCTGCGTGGGAGAAAATTAGTCAAAGCATTGATAACAACTCCATTGAGAAATGTATCAAAACAACTCAACAGTATCAAAACAACTCAATTGAGACAGACTTATTCACAGTATCAAAACATTGAAAACAACTCCATTGAGAGACTTATTTACAATATATATATATATATATATATATATATATATATTCAGTGCAGGCTGGAATTCATTAGCACACACCGTAGCAAAACCATTTTGGAACAGGAAATGAAAACAAGTGTTTCTTATTGGACAAGTTCAGGTAGCCCCTCTCCGTTGCAGCCCGTTTGGTTTCTAGTGAATAGGACCCAGGTTGAGGTATCCAGCTGAGTCGTGTGGCTAGAGATGGGCAATACGGACAAAAATCCACATCGCAACAAATTGACTGAATTTGATCACGATAACGATAAATTGATCAGTGTCGATCATTTCCAGTTTATCGTCCCAGCTCTAGCTGTGATAAGGGGGTTGGATGTACCTCTGTCCCCGCCCCCAGCAGGCGTGGTCTACTGGGTGGTAGTTGGGTCTGGATGGGTCATACTGGGCCTGGTCCGTCTTCTCTCTGGTGGTCAAAGGTCAAAACCACTCACATTAATACAATATACTGCACTATTCAACTCACTGGAGAAAACATCCAGAACTGTACACATGTACAGCTACTCCTTCAAAGAGATAGGCCATGTCTCGATACTCCGCCGTTCTTCACCTGCACACTCAGTGATAGATTTAAAAGCAATGGATTATTGTAATCACTGGCTAGAGGGAGATTGCACCATTGACCAGAGTGCCAATTTTGGGAACAGGGTGGAGAATGGGATGTAGCCTTGGTGTAAATTAAACACTTTCATAGTCATCTGTGATTCTCTCTTACCCTTTCTCTTTAACGTCGTCAGTGGTACGGGCCACCTTCGCCCCCTCCTTTATATTCTCCCCGCTCTTCTTTCTGTCTCCCTCACTCTCCTCCTTCCTGTCTCCCTCGCTCTCCTCCTTTCTGTCTCCCTCGCTCTTCTCCTTTCTGTCTCCCTCGCTCTTCTCCTTTCTGTCTCCCTCGCTCTTCTCCTCTGGTCTCTCCATCTTTACAGCAGCCTTCCTGGGAGCTAGATAACAGAGAAGAAACCAACATTCAGACTTCAAGAGTTTGGAGCATAATGTTTATCAAACAAGCAAAGGATTTTACATTTCCTTGTTCCACTGCCATCTCTGCAGTTTACAAGTCTCTTACACTCCTTCAGATTTCTTCCAAACTTCCCAAAACAAATGTAGGTTGAATCCCAAATGGCACCCTATTCTTATGCCATCTGAGAAGCACTGTTACACTCTTTCAGGTTTCTTCTAAACAAACTGCAGAAAGCCAACTCATTCATAGAGATGTTCCTGTGCAAGGGAGGAAGTAAGTGGGGAAAAACCTCACCAAAGAAACTGCTGATGGTGGGGGCTTTTTTGGCTTGGGGGCTTTCTGACACTTTCATTTCTTTCTCCTCCTTTACTGCCTTCCTTTCATTTTTAGGACTTTCCTTTTCTTCCTTTACAGCCTTTTGACCCTTAGGACTTCTCTCTTTAGCGTTTTGACCCTTAGGACTTTTTCCTTTAGCCTCTTGACCCTTAGGACTTCTCTCTTTAGCGTTTTGACCCTTAGGACTTTTTCCTTTAGCCTCTTGACCCTTAGGACTTCTCTCTTTAGCCTCTTCACTTTTAGGACTTTTTCCCTCCTCCTCCGTCTCTTTCACATCAAGTGCTTTTTCCTTCTCTCCATCTTTGGTCTTCTCTTCATCGATCTCTTTCTGCTCTGGGTTGTTCTGCACCACCTCAGGCTTATCCACACTGTTCTCCTCTCCTCCCACCTCCATCGCTTCCTCTTCATTCTCTACAGAGAGAAAGAGAAATGGAGTGATGCAACAGAAGAGAGAAGGGGTAGGAAGGAACACTTGTAATGGAGGGAAACCTTACCGGTGCTGCCCTGTGTTTCCTCAACCTTTGCTCTTTTATTCTGCTGTTCTGGTTCTTCCTTCACCTCTTCCTCCTCCTTGTCACTGCCACTCCTGCTGTCCAGCTTTCTCTTGGGGAACTGCTTCCTCGCTACAGAGATGATAGAAACACAACTAGTTAGAGATGCATCACTACTCTACAGAGATGATAGAAACACAACTAGTTAGAGATGCATCACTAGTGAACACATTTATGTGGAATTAATACAATTGATGTAGTCCTTAGAAATATATTTTTTCTGTTCTCTGTGCATTTCTTTTTTCAAACAACTTGTGTCTTTTCTTTCTGTAATCATTGAATAATTCCCACGCACCTGCAACAAGTAAACCCTGATATGCGAATGCTTTTTTCCTATATTCAAACATCTTTTAAATGCATTCTGCATTAAATAACAGCCAACGTAGTTAACCGTGTGTTAGTAGAGGCTGTTGGACTTGTACAGCTAGAGACTGACCGGTGCGGCGTTTGGGAATTCCGGAGGGTGAGATGGAAGTGGGGGTGTCAGGGGTTCCAGTGGTGGCGGAGGTGGCTGGGGTCACTGGAGTGCCGGCTGGGGTCACTGGAGTGGCGGCTGGGGTCACTGGAGGGGCGGCTGGGGTCACTGGAGGGGCGGCTGGGGTCACTGGAGGGGCGGCTGGGGTCACTGGAGTGGCTGGAGTAACAGGGGTGGTGGGGGCAGCGGGGGACAGTGGGGTGGTAACAGCCTTGTATACTTCATCCTGTGGGGGAGAGACAAAGTTCAGATCTATATGCACAAACATCGTGGGTCACAAATGGCCACTATTTCCTAGATTTGTATTTGTTTACCCAGGTTCAGTTTCATTTAGGTCAAATCTGTTTTTCAAGCGAGACCTGGTCAAGACAGCCTCCCCTGCAATGTATTGGAAATATGGTGCCATTTGGGATGCAAACTCAGTCACATCTTTATGTACACCCACACCCCCCCCCCTTTGGCTTTACAGTGTTTAAAATGGTAAAGACCAGTGCAGAGTAGGGCGGTATCCAGATTTTCATACCGTCATAGTGTTCCTGTACCATACCGGGGTATTCAGTATTACCGGCAGTACACACAAGGGCTGCATTTTTTATTTTATAGTGTTGTTTTGACGCACAAATCTAATTTAGGCAGCAGGAATCTTGATCCAGGAGGGGATGGAATGTCTGCTGTAACCAAGAAGCTTGATCTTGACATCTAGCCACTTTGCTAGCAAGTTAGCAAACCAAATGCAAAGCTGGAGCCCTGAGCTGGAGATAATTTATTTGGCACATCTTAGATAGTGAACTTAGTTATAAGCAGTGTTGATGGTATTGAAAATCATACCGTCGGTACCCCGGTACCCAGCCCAAGCCTACTGCAGAGTATGCAAATAATTCCTGAGTCCCAAATTGCACCCTATTTCCTATAGTGTGCTACTTTTGACCAGGGTCCATAGGGCTCTGGTCAAAACTAGTGTACTGTGTAGGGAATAGGGTACCATTTGGGATGGATCCAATGTCCTGATTAGAGCTTGTTTACGTAGAGGAGGATGTGAGGTGGGAAATGTAAAACGCTACCTTGGGCTGAACAGTCTTGTCCCCTTGCTCCTGTTCTATTCTGGCTGGAGCCTCATCATCATCACTGTCCAAGATCTGACGACTGCGTTTAGTGAACTTCTTTACTGGCGAATCAGGCTCATTGTGGACCCCATTCTGAACTTTGAGAGGCCCTTTGACTGGTCTAGGATAGAACATAAAAAAGACATTATAGACAGACACTGCAAATACCTACTATTAGATCGTCCAATTGGTCATTCTACAGTCTGTTTGCTTTTGCTGTTGCTGATTGTTTTGCCATTCAGTCAAGTACTCTACCACAAACTCCATGGGTTATCAGTTTCCTGTATAGATAACTATACCCAGAGCCATGTATTTAACCTAAATATATGGCTCTGGCTACACCCGTGAAAACCCTGCCACCCTCACCCCCTGGCCTTAAACACTTACTCTGGTTTCTCCTTCACCGGTTTCTCCTTCACCGGTTTCTCCTTCACCGGTTTCTCCTTCACCGGTTTCTCCTTCACCGGTCCATCACTCTTTTCGCTCTCCTTTTCTTTGCCCGTTTTGGGCTGAAAGAAAGATCTTTAGGGCAAAAAAATGGTGAACAGACGTCAGAAACAAAACAAATATGTAGTTACTGTAAAGGCACATTTTACATTATGCATGACACAAACACGCTGAATTAAATGCTGTTGTGTCTCATGATTCGCTTTATATTAAGGCAGGTGTCAAGTAGAATTTTGAGACAGACACTAACGTTATATGATATTATCAACACAAAGTCCAAGGGGGTTTGACCTGGTGTGTGTTGTTCACGTCTTTGCAACCACAAACAAGCCAGCTAGCTAGTTTCAATGTACCTCAAGCTAGTTAGCTAGATGATCTGTAGCTGGCTAGCTAACTATCTAGCACCAAAGCACACAGGCTGAGTTGGCCAACCTAGCTAGCTAAAGTTAGCTACTTGGCTAGTGTTGCGGAGACTGACTGCCAGCAGAAACCAATACTAACTTTACTTACGATATGCTTCGCTGCATGCTGTCTTGCAGTTTTCTGATGTGGTAAATTGAATTGAAATGTAAATGACTGACTATACACTACAATTAAACTTGGTGTTCAACTAACAACACCAACATAAGGACATTACCCGCGCAGAAATGCGAATGAAACGTTCGGCGCCAAAATGACATCAAACGTTTCTCCAAGGGGGGGAGTCATTGTTGTCAGTGTGATGATGAGCTAACGGCATCTATGATACTGCCGCCTGCTGGAGTGGAGTTATATTGCAGCAGTATGGCTCTGATCGTGATTATGTTTCACATGAGTCTTTCAGGCCTATGTTCTGATAACATCATTGTCCACAAAATGGAAATGTGCCTTTTGTCATGCAAAGAAAATTTGCCTTATAATGCAGCACAACAGTTTGACAACTGAAATATTTTATTGTCATACACAACAAGTACTTCTCTGTTGAAGATTGATGAGAAAGTTGTGTACTGTTCATGTCACAGGTTGTACTATTAAACCTATTTATTTCATGAAATGTTGAATAAGTAAAAGCACATGCAATATAAAAAAGAATAAATATCAAAGTACACTGTAAACTCTGCGACATTCATATACAATTCATCATACGTATCACACAACTGCAATTGTCCTGTTCTATTCCCCCTCAGGAGACTGAAAAGATTCGGCATGGGTCCTCAGATCCTCAAAATATTCTACAGCTGCACCATCGAGAGCATCCTGACTGGTTGCATCACCGCCTGGTATGGCAACTGCTTGGCCTCCGACCGCAAGGCACTACAGAGGGTAGTGCGTACGGCCCAGTACATCACTGGGGCCAAGCTTCCTGCCATCCAGGACCTCTATACCAGGCGGTGTCAGAGGAAAGCCCTCAAAATTGTCAAAGACTCCAGCCACCCTAGTCATAGACTGTTCTCTCTGCTACCGCACGGCAAGCGGTACCGGAGTGCCAAGTCTAGGTCCAAAAGACTTCTCAACAGCTTCTACCCCCAAGCCATAAGACTCCTGAACAGCTAATCATGGCTACCCGGACTATTTGCACTGCCCCCCCACCCCATCTTTTTACGCTGCTGCTACTTTGTTAATTATTTATGCATAGTCACTTTAACTCTACCCACATGTACATATTACTTCAACTGCCTCAACTAGCCGGTGCCCCCGCACATTGACTCTGCACCGGTACCCCCCTGTATATATAGCCTCCCTACTGTTATTTTAGTTTACTTCTGCTCTTTTTTTCTCAACACTTTTTTGTTGTTGTTTTATTTTACTTTTTTATTAAAAATAAATGCACTGTTGGTTAAGGGCTGTAAGTAAGCATTTCACTGTAATGTCTGCACCTGTTGTATACGGCGCATGTGGCCAATAAAATTTGATTTGATTTGATTTATACACAAATGGATGATCAAACAACCTCAGTAGTATCCCCACTCAATCTGTGAGGAACAATAATATTATAACATTCTAATTTCAATAATAGCTTTTTTAGATGTATTCTGAGGACAACTTAAAGAGAGAGAGAGTAAAAACTACAGACAAAGACATCCCAAACAATAGGACATCTATTATAATGTCAAAAGAGGAAAGGCTCTCCCTTGCATTTCTCCTCCTTCTCCTTCTCCTCCTCCTCCTCTTCCTCTTCCTCCCCTTCCTCTTCCTCCTCCTCCTCTTCCTCTTCCTCTTCATCTTCCTCTTCCTCTTCCTCCTCCTCCTCCACTACTCTCCATCACCATTTCCCACTTTCCTTCCTCTCTCCTCCTCTGCTCCCACAAATAGTCAGTCAAATTTCTGCCCTGCTAGAGCTGCCCCGGTCAACTGCAAGTGCTGTTATTGTGAAGTGGAAATGTTTAGGAGCAACAACAGCTCAGTCGCAAAGTGCTGAAGCGCGTAGCGTGTAAAAATCGCCTGTCCTCGGTTGCAACACACTACCGAGTTCCAAACTGCCTCTGGAAGCAATGTCAGCACAATAACTGTTCGTCGGGAGCTTCCTGAAATGGGTTTCCATGGCCGAGTAGCCACACACAAGCCTAAGATCACCATGCGCAATGCCAAGCGTCCGCTGGAGTGGTGTAAAGCTCGCCGCCATTGTACTCTGGAGCATTGGAAACACGTTCTCTGGAGTGATGAATCATGCTTCACCATCTGGCAGTCCGACGGGTTTGGCGGATGCCAGGAGAACGCTACCTGCCCCAATGCATAGTGCCAACTATAAAGTTTGGTGGAGGAGGAATAACGGTCTGGGGCTGTTTTCGTGGTTCGGGCTAGGCCCCTTAGTTCCAGTAAATGAAAATCTTAATGCTACCGCATACAATGACATTCTAGACGATTCTGTGCTTCCAACTTTGTGGCAGCAGTTTGGGGAAGGCCCTTTCCTGTTTCAGCATGACAATGCCCCTGTGCACAAAGCGAGGTCCATACAGAAATGGTTTGTCGAGATCATTGTGGAAGAACTTGACTGGCCTGCACAGAGCCCTGACCTCAACCCCATCGAACACCTTTGGGATAAATTGGAACGCAGACTGCAAGTCAGGCCTAATCGCCCAACATCAGTGCCTGACCTCACTAATGGTCTTGTGGCTGAATGGAAGCAAGTCCCCGCAGCACAATGTTCCAACATCTAGTGGAAAGTCTTCCCAGATGAGTGGAGGTTGTTATAGCAGCAAAGGGGGGACCAACTCCTTATTAATGCCCATGATTTTGAAATGAGATGTTCGACAAGCAGGTGTCCACATACTTTTGGTCATGTAGTGTAAGTCTGGCTGCACATCTGACTGGCTGATTTACTGCAAATTGAGAAATGATGTGACTAAACTCAACAAAAAGAAGAAAAACTGTATTATGAAGCCAAGATCAATTATATAAAGAATGATGGGGGGAAAAAAACGTTAAATGAAATTATGGGCAGAAAGACAAATTCAACTCCATCTCTCATCAAATCAGATGGCTTATTCATCACAAAACCATTTGATGTTGCCAATTATTTTAATGATTATTTCATTGGCAAAATGGGCAGACTTAGGCAGGAAATGCCAACAACGAACAGTGAGCCATCGTACTCATGCATAAAAAACAAATAATGAAAGAAAAGCATTGTAAGTTAGAATTTTGCAAAGTTAGTGTAGGAGAGGTGGAAAAATTATTGTTATCGATCAATAATGACAAACCTCCTGGTATTGACAATTTAGATGTGGTCCCATGTGGACCAGTATGAAAATGTATGCACTCACTACTGTAAGTGGCTCTGGATAAGAGCGTCTGCTAAACGACTAAAATGTAGATGGGAAGCTACTGAGGATGGTAGCTGACTCTATAGCCATGCCTATCTGTCATATATTTAATCTGAGCCTAGAGGAAAGTCTTTGTCCTCAGGCCTGGAGGGAAGCCAAAGTCATTCCGCTACCCAAGAGCGGCCTTTACTGGTCCTAACAGCAGACCTATCGGCTTGCTGCCAGCTCGTAGCAAACTGTTGGAGTAAAATGGTGTTTGACCAAATACAATGCTATTTCTCTGTAAACAAATTAACAACAGACTTTCAGCACGCTTATAGAGAAGGGCACTCAAAATGTACTGCACTGACACAAATGACTGATGATTGGTTGAAAGAAATTGATAATAAAAAGATTGTGGGAGCTGTACTGTTAGATTTTAGTGCAGCCTTTGATGTTATTGACCATAACCTGTTGTTGAGAAAACGTATCTGTTATGGCTTTTCAACCTCTGCCATATTGTGGATTCAGAGCTATCTATCTAATAGCATTCAGAGGGTTTTCTTTAATGGAAGCTACTCTAATGTCAAACATGTAAAGTGTGGTATACCGCAGGGCAGCTCTCTAGGCCCTCTACTATTTTCTATTTTTACCAATGACCTGCCACTGGCATTAATTAAAGCATGTGTGTCCATGTACCGTATGCTGATGATTCAACCATATACGCATCAGCAACCACAGCTAATGAAGTCACTGAAACCCTTAACAAAGAGTTGCAGTCTGTTTTGAAATGGGTGGCCAGTAATAAACTGGTCCTGAACATCTCTAAAACTCAGAGCATTGTATTTGGTACAAATCATTCCGTACGTTCTAGACCTCAGCTGAATCTGGTAATGAATGGTGTGGTTGTTGAACAAGTTGAGGAGACTAAATTACTTGGTGTTACCTTAGATTGTAAACTGTCATGGTTAAAACATATAGATTCAATGGTTGTAAAGATGGGGAGAGGTCTGTCCGTAATAAAGAGATGCTCTGCTTTTTTGACACCACACTCCACAAAGCAAGTCCTGCAGGCTCTAGTTTTATCTCATATTTATTATTGTCCAGTCATATGGTCAAGTGCTGCAAAGAAAAAAAAACTAGTTAAGCTGCAGCTGACTCAGAACAGAGCGGCACATCTTGCTCTTCATTGTAATCAGAGGGCTAATACTAATACTATGCATGCCAGTGTCTCTTAGCTGAGAGTTGAGGAAAGACTGACTGTGTCACTTCTTGTTTTTAGAAGAAACATTAAAGTGTTGAAAATTCAAAATTGTTTGCATAGTCAACTCACACACAGCACTGACACACACACTTACCCCACCAGACATGCCACCAGGGGTCTTTTCACAGTCCGCAGGTCCAGAACAAATTCAAGGAAACATACAGTATTATACAGAGCCATGAGTGCATGGAACTCCCTTCCATCTTACATAGCTCAAGTAAACAGCAAACCTGGATTTAAAAAACAAATAAAGCAACACCTCATGTCATCACTCCTCTCCCCAATATGACCTACAGTGAGGGAAAAAAGTATTTGATCCCCTGCTGATTTTGTACGTTTGACCACTGACAAAGACATCAGTCTATAATTTTAATAGTAGGTTTATTTTAACAGTGAAAGACAGAATAACAACAAAAAAATACAGAAAAACGCATGTCAAAAATGTTATAAATTGATTAGCATTTTAATGAGGGAAATAAGTATTTGACCCCTCTGCAAAACATGACTTAGTACTTAGTGGCAAAACCCTTGTTGGCAATCACAGAGGTCAGACGTTTCTTGTAGTTGGCCACCAGGTTTGCACACATCTCAGGAGGGATTTTGTCCCACTCCTCTTTGCAGATCTTCTCCAGGTCATTAAGGTTTCGAGGCTGACGTTTGGCAACTCAAACCTTCAGCTCCCTCCACAGATTTTCTATGGGATTAAGGTCTGGAGACTGGCTAGGCCACTCCAGGACCTTAATGTGCTTCTTCTTGAGCCACTCCTTTGTTGCCTTGGCCGTGTGTTTTGGGTCATTGTCATGCTGGAATACCCATCCACAACCCATTTTGAATGCCCTGGCTGAGGGAAGGAGGTTCTCACCCAAGATTTGATGGTACATCGTCCCTTTGATGCGGTGAAGTTGTCCTGTCCCCTTAGCAGAAAAACACCCCCAAAGCACAATGTTTCCACCTCCATGTTTGACGGTGGGGATGGTGTTCTTGGGGTCATATATAGGCAGCATTCCTCCTCCTCCAAACACGGCGAGTTGAGTTGATGCCAAAGACCTCCATTTTGGTATCATCAGACCACAACACTTTCACCCAGTTCTCCTCTGAATCATTCAGATGTTCATTGGCAAACTTCAGACGGGCCTGTATATGTGCTTTCTTGAGCAGGGGGACCTTGGGGGTGCTGCAGGATTTCAGTCCTTCACGGCGTAGTGTGTTACCAATTGTTTTCTTGGTGACTATGGTCCCAGCTGCCTTGAGATCATTGACAAGATCCTCCCGTGTAGTTCTGGGCTGATTCCTCACCGTTCTCATGATCATTGCAACTCCACGAGGTGAGACCTTGCATGGAGCCCCAGGCTGAGGGAGATTGACAGTTATTTTGTGTTTCTTCCATTTGCGAATAATCGCACCAACTGTTGTCACCTTCTCACCAAGCTGCTTGGCGATGGTCTTGTAGCCCATTCCAGCCTTGTGTAGGTCTACAATCTTGTCCCTGACATCCTTGGAGAGCTCTTTGGTCTTGGCCATGGTGGAGAGTTTGGAATCTGATTGATTGATTGCTTCTGTGGACAGGTGTCTTTTATACAGGTAACAAGCTGAGATTAGGAGCACTCCCTTTAAGAGTGTGCTCCTAATCTCAGCTTGTTACCTGTATAAAAGACACCTGGGAGCCAGAAATCTTTCTGATTGAGAGGGGGTCAAATACTTTGTCTGTAATGTATTTTTCGTTATGTGTCTGACCCCAGTAAGACTAGCTGTCACCATTGGCATCGGATAATGTGGATCCTAATAAATACAAAAAAAAACATCTCAGAGCAGGAGTGTTGACCTAGGATCAAATGAGCCTGAAATGAGCACTATGTAACGTCTAACACATTGAAGAAGGATATGATCAATTATCAATATGGTGGAGTGTGTTGTCATGATGGGAGGGTTGGGTTCTTCTTACCTCTGGCCTCCATGGGCCCTCCCCCTCCTCCACACAGTGGTACCCCTCCCTCAGGGTGGAGGAGGGAGAACGGGAGAGGGACACTCTGGACCAGCTGGGAGTCAGAAAGTAAGAGGTGCATTTCAAAGCCCTACATCCTTATATGAGATGAGTGAGATAGTAAGAATAGGGTGCCATTTGGGATGTACACCTTGAGATAAACAGGTGACCTGGTGACAAGGTGGGTACCCTTGGTAGTTGACCAGGATCAGTTTACTGAAGTTAGACTTGTAGGTGAATCTCCCCACTGGGCACAGACGTCAATTCAACATCTATTCCACATTGTATCACCGTAATTTCATTGAAATAATTCGGAAACAACGTTGATTCAGCCAGTGTGAAAGGGTCTTCAGAGGGTCTTCCCTTTGGTCTTATGGAGGACTCTCTTATTGTAGTAGTACCTGTTGGCATTAAGGTTTAACAGTAGTATTGAGACTGTTCCGGAGTGTGTGTATCTATGGGAACAACAGTAGTATTGAGACTGTACCGGAGTGTGTGTATCTATGGGAACAACAGTAGTATTGAGACTGTACCAGAGTGTGTGTATCTATGGGAACAACAGTAGTATTGAGACTGTACCGGAGTGTGTGTATCTATGGGAACAACAGTAGTATTGAGACTGTACCTGAGCGTGTGTATCTATGGGAACAACAGTAGTATTGTGACTGTACCTGAGCATGTGTATCTATGGGAACAACAGTAGTATTGAGACTGTACCTGAGCATGTGTATCTATGGGAACAACAGTAGTATTGAGACTGTACCAGAGTGTGTGTATCTATGGGAACAACAGTAGTATTGTGACTGTACCTGAGCATGTGTATCTATGGGAACAACAGTAGTATTGAGACTGTACCTGAGCATGTGTATCTATGAGAACAACAGTAGTATTGAGACTGTACCGGAGTGTGTGTATATATGGGAACAACAGTAGTATTGAGACTGTACCTGAGCATGTGTATCTATGAGAACAACAGTAGTATTGAGACTGTACCTGAGCATGTGTATCTATGGGAACAACAGTAGTATTGAGACTGTACCTGAGCATGTGTATCTATGGGAACAACAGTAGTATTGAGACTGTACCTGAGCATGTGTATCTATGGGAACAACAGTAGTATTGAGACTGTACCTGAGCATGTGTATCTATGAGAACAACAATAGTATTGAGACTGTACCGGAGTGTGTGTATCTATGGGAACAACAGTAGTATTGAGACTGTACCTGAGTGTGTGTATCTATGGGAACAGCAGTAGTATTGAGACTGTACCTGAGCATGTGTATCTATGGGAACAACAGTAGTATTGAGACTGTACCTGAGCATGTGTATCTATGAGAACAACAATAGTATTGAGACTGTACCGGAGTGTGTGTATCTATGGGAACAACAGTAGTATTGAGACTGTACCTGAGTGTGTGTATCTATGGGAACAGCAGTAGTATTGAGACTGTACCTGAGTATGTGTATCTATGGGAACAACAGTAGTATTGAGACTGTACCGGAGTGTGTGTATCTATGGGAACAACAGTAGTATTGAGCCTGTACCGGAGTGTGTGTATCTATGGGAACAACAGTAGTATTGAGACTGTACCTGAGCACGTGTATCTATGGGAACAACAGTAGTATTGAGACTGTACCTGAGCATGTGTATCTATGGGAACAACAGTAGTATTGAGCCTTTCTCCATGTGGGTATAGTGAGTATGTCACCTCACCTCCGTGCTCTGTTCAGCTTTTCCTAGTTCATGTGGGGTTCCTCTTTTCCCACAGCCTCCCCCAAGCCGGCTTGTACAGTCAAAGTAAACATACAGACACAGGGTGAATCTCAATTGTATTGACTTGATTGCTTGCAGCTTCCTACTCGCCTCCTTCACAAAAGGAGAATATCTGAGAGGAGGAACCTCAGATCTTCTGCTCCAATGTACTTTGTGAAGAATGCGAGGAATCGAGGAAAGATGAATTGAGACAAAGCCAAAGTAAACACTGACACAAAGACAAATACATAGACACAGACAGCTACATATGAGAGCAAATACTTACTTTTGCTCCAATATGGTAATGAGAGGATCCTATGGAGGAAGTACAGTTACACTGCATCTGTAAAATATCCTCATCATCATCAACATCCTCATCATCACACTGAAGTCGGATATTCAGAAATATCCAACTTCAGTGTGGGATGGGGGGGTCATATATGATGGTGTGGGATGGGGGGTCATATATGATGGTGTGGGATGGGGTGGTCATATATGATGGTGTGGGATGGGGTGGTCATATATGATGGTGTGGGATGGGGGGTCATATATGATGGTGTGGGATGGGGGTCATATATGATGATGTGGGATGGGGGTCATATATGATGGTGTGGGATGGGGGTCATATATGATGGTGTGGGATGGGGGTCATATATGATGGTGTGGGATGGGGGTGATATATGATGGTGTGGGATGGGGGGTCATATATGATGGTGTGGGATGGGGGTCATATGATGATGGTGTGGGATGGGGGTCATATATGATGGTGTGGGATGGGGGGTCATATATGATGGTGTGGGATGGGGGTCATATATGATGGTGTGGGATGGGGGGTCATATATGATGGTGTGGGATGGGGGGTCATATATGATGGTGTGGGATGGGGGGTCATATATGATGATGTGGGATGGGGGGTCATATATGATGGTGTGGGATGGGGGGTCATATATGATGGTGTGGGATGGGGGTCATATATGATGATGTGGATGGGGGTCATATATGATGGTGTGGGATGGGGGGTCATATATGATGGTGTGGGATGGGATCATGTATGATGGTGTGGGATGGGGGGTCATATATGATGGTGTGGGATGGGGGGTCATATATGATGGTGTGGGATGGGGGGTCATATATGATGGTGTGGGATGGGGGGTCATATATGATGGTGTGGGATGGGATCATGTATGATGGTGTGGGATGGGGGGTCATATATGATGGTGTGGGATGGGGGGTCATATATGATGGTGTGGGATGGGGGGTCATATATGATGGTGTGGGATGGGGGGGTCATATATGATGGTGTGGGATGGGGGGTTATATATGATGGTGTGGGATGGGGGGGGGTTATATATGATGGTGTGGGATGGGGTCATGCTGCGGGTCTTAGGGTCAAATCCTGTAAGGGATGAAGATTTGAGTGTGTTTTTTCAGGGCCCAGTATTCAGTCCTGACTATGAGTTTAGTGGGACTATCAATTCTCATGTGTGTAAGGGAGGCAAAGTGCAAGTGAGAGTGTGTGTGTGAGTGAGAGAGTGTGTGTATGTGTGTGAGTGAGAGAGAGTTTTTGTGTGTTTAACAGGACCTAGATTACCGGCCTACTCTCTCTTGCAGAAGGGCTAGCAAGCTAAAGATAATGCCCTCTGAGCTAAAGATAATGCCCTCTGAGCTAAAGATAATGCCCTCTGAGCTAAAGCTAATGCCCTCTGAGCTAAAGATAATGCCATCTGAGCTAAAGATAATGCCCTCTGAGCTAAAGATAATGCCATCCGAGCTAAAGATAATGCCCTCTGAGCTAAAGATAATGCCCGCTGAGCTAAAGATAATGCACTCTGAGCTAAAGATAATGCCCCTGAGCTAAAGATAATGCCCTCTGAGCTAAAGATAATGCCCTCTGAGCTAAAGATAATGCCCCCTGAGCTAAAGATAATGCCCTCTGAGCTAAAGTCACTTAAAGCCAGAAGGTTTGAGGACTTCTCCTCCCGCTTTCCTTGGTCACGTCCCAAATGGCACCCTATTCCCTGTATAGTGCAGACCCCATAAGGCCCTGGTCAAAAGTAGTGCACTACATAGGGAATAGGGTGCCATTGGGGAAGGCCACCTTCTCTCCAGGGAGCAGTTTATTTATATATATTTTTAATGGTTTCTCAACATTACTAATCCTTCCATCTCATGTCGACGAAATACTAATCCTTCCATCTCATGTCGACGAAATAATGAAACCCGCATGAAACTCAAGAGCCCAAATGGAGCCAGGTTAGGTGTGCATGTGTGCGTGTGGTCATACAAATGTTTTGACACCTTTTGATCACTGGTGCACATCGCAAAACATAATGGACCCTCTTCAACTTTTCATTTGAATAGAATGTAACTTACACTAATTCCATTATAACAGCCTGTGAATGTGTCTGAGAATCTGTAATAACACTGTTTGGTCTTGTTTGGGTTTCATTAGTGTATCGTCTGGTATTGTGATTTATTATGTTGTAGTAAATGGTCTTAAAAGCAATAAAAACATTTGATTAAAAAAAAGAGCCTAAAAAGCATTCTGATATTTTCATACATCATGTCTTTATTGTGTGTAAACAAACTCTGATAAGAGCATCATCAGCCAGGTTGTTGATTATTGGCGTCATTAACATGATCAATATTGTACATAATATCATGATTAAAACATGATCATTATAATAAATAACATGATATTTTAAAATAACTATCACTGCTACTGTCACAGTTCTGTCAAGCAGGGTAAACCATCTCAAAGAGCTGTGTGTGTATCCATCCATTTGTCACTCTGTGTGTGTGTGTGTGTGTGTGTGTGTGTGTGTGTGTGTGTGTTTAAGTGATGCCATTTGTGGTTCAAATGTTTGATTGTCTATATGTAAATGATGAATGTGTGTGTGTGTTAGTGTGTTAGGTTAAGAATTGGACACATATTCCCGTGTCCAGAGGCTTAATGTGTTAGTAGGTAATCAAATAACTAACAACTTTGCAGATTCCCGTTAAAATAAATAACAAGGGTTGCAAAAATAACCCTATTAATTAACAAAACAACAAATAAAAGTGATCAAAGAATCAATCATGTAGTGTTATGCACACAAGTGCAATATCTGTTTAGTAATAATTACTCTTACATAAAACAACAACAAATATATGTACAATTAAAACAGAAATTAACGTAGCTGTAAAAAAAAAAATTACTATGACCCACATTCCGAACCACAGACAGGTTATATGGTTAGATGAAGTGTGTTTGAATATGCAGGTAGTCTGTATGAATTATCTTCACCAACAGTTTCCTCTTACCCTGACTGAATCCCAAACGGCACCCTAATCCCCATTTAGAGCACTACTAAAAGGAGTAAGAGGCCTACAACAACCACAGCCTGCCTCCGTCACCAAGGACTGCGTTTAGATGATGGTACATGTAGTGTAGTAAGACTGTAGAGTTGGATAGAGGGGCACACTTGGCCCAAAGCCCGTTTTTATAACATGGGCAGCGCCATCGAGGGCTTTCACCGCCTTGAAGCGCTCTAGTACATCTCTAGGAGTTCTACTGACAGCTCATGTTGACCTCACTTCTAAGCTATTAGATGGATAAGAATATAATATTAACCTAGAGCACAATAATTAGATGACTAGGAGATGACGTGTAACAAACTCTTGTATGAACAGAAGTCCTTGAGGAGAGATGCTTTCACGCTGGCTGCCTACGCCTACCACTACAGAGACTCTCACAATACCCATCTTTTGGTATGTATGTGTGGGATGAGAGTGTGTACGTACGTATACGTGTGTGTGTGTGTGTGTGTGTGTGTGTGTGTGTGTGTGTTTGTGTGTGTGTCCAGTCAAATTTAAATGAGGCTGTTGAATCTTTCTCTCCAACTTCTTTAAGGCTTCTAAGCTGCTTTGGATCAAAGACGAACACTCCCACAGACAGTTTATGCAGCATAAATATCGACTCCAACATACTGCCAGACCTCACTCTGACGATGCCCTAGCAAGTGGCCCAATAAGCACCCTCATTCCCTATATAGTACACTACTTCTGACCTTCGACCATACTGAGCCCTGGTCAAAAGTAGTGCACTATATAGGGAATAGGGTACCATTTGGGACACAGCCCTAACCTCCCTTCAAACCCAGCTCCATGTCTGGGAAAAGGAGGGTAATTTAGGTGGTATGCACCTTACACTGGCCTCAATTTAGCTGACTTTGCCTTTCAACAACGCTTCAAGGGTTTTCCAAAAAAACTAATAATTAAATCTCATGTCAAATGCCCAAAAACAGAACATAAAATCAGGGTTTGCGGAGGCGCTGTCTTATCCGAGGGCTATGTCATCATTTAAGACTGTGTTCCAATCTGCCATGCCATGATATGTGACCACCAACACCTGCAATAGACTGGCCTAAGCAACGATTAAAACAGGGAAGGGAAAGTAGTTGAACATGTTAAAGTGAACTACTCATCAATTTATAAGGTGGTCCTCTGTAGCTCAATTGGTAGAGCATGGTGCTTGTAACGCCAGGGTAGTGGGTTCGATCCCCGGGCCCACCCATACGTAAAAATTGTATGCACACATGACTAAGTCGCTTTGGATAAAAGCGTCTGTTAAATGGCATATTATTATTATTATTATTATTATTAGTAAATGTAGCAGTCAAGCTACTGCTCCTTCAGTAAATATTCTTCATCATCCAGTTTGGAAACACAATGAACAACAGACTAAAGCGAAGGAGGAGGGGAATGTCTTGTTTTGATCTTTCGTTTAATAAATAAAAGTCTCCAGGGTAGGGCTGGGAGATACGGCTTAAAAATCATAGCTTATGGACGATTCACAATATAGATCTACATATTTTTTTGTAATGTTTTCTCTAAATAAGCTTTGTTGTACAATTAATAGGTCAAATACTCCGCATTTCAAACAGTCAGCAATAATCTAGTAAATGCAGGGCTTGTGAAATTAAACCCAGGCTAAATATGAGCCGTCCACAACCATAAAGACCCACTAACAATTTAATCAAAATAGTTTAACCTGCTTTTTTGCAATAATCACTGATCTGATTTTCAAGTGATTTTCAAATGCCCTTTATCTTTTATAAATGGAACCAGAACCATGTGTAATGCACATTCACTAATAATGAACAACTTCTTGTAGCAGGCATTATAGAAAATGAACACAGGTCTCATTAATAATCTCTCAAGCACAAGCCCACGTGCTAGTGAGTAGCCAACTAATCTTTATGTTTCAAGTTTAGCCAACATGGATCTATTTGCTAGATAGCAAGGCAGAACAGTTGAATTGTTATGAACACACCCTTCTGTCCATCTCCAACTGTTTGAACAGAATGCTAGCCTGTCCACTTTCTTCAGATGTTGAAATCAAGTGACCTACCATATTTCTCAGAATGAGAACTAGTTGCCAATTACTTATATAAATTGTGTTTTTTTGCTTATTGCACATTTATAAAAGACAGACTAGACAGCTAGTATAACAGTAATGCTGCGCGCAACACCGAGCATGTATTTTCCAGAATGATACTCCTGTTTTAGTAGTGTCAATTTGAGTAGTTGAGACATAAAAAAGGGTATTGATAGAAAGGTTAACTTCTCCTCTATTACAGAGACAACAAAAGACAACATGAGAACAAGCGGACATAAACGCCTCATAAAAGCGATATAAAAATAATAATAAAAATAACTAGATTCTTGCGATACGGGCATTTGGAACGTCGCGCAAAAACATCAATTTGAATCAATCTAATTAATCTGATATATCGCCCAGCCCTACTTAAGGGTGATGTTTCCCATAGGTACAGATCTAGGATCAGCTTCCCTTCCCACAATCCTAACCTTAACCATTAGTGGAGGAAATGCTAAACTGACCTAAGATCAGCATCTAGGGGCAACTTCATCTTACGCCTGTGTGTGTGTGTGTGTCTATGTGAAGTTCTGTAGGGGCTCACTAACAGGCATGCAGGCCCAGTATAGAGCCCGGCCCAGGGTCAGGAGTACCAGCAGGATCAGCATGACCCAGGAGGCATAGATACCCCCGTAGGCCTGGGCCTTCACCCACGTACCAGCCTACAAACACAGAGAGGAAGAAGACTTAGAGATGCAGCATTTTACAAGGCTAAGGGTGGTGTGCTTGTGATAGGACTCTGACAGTGTGCACATGTAGAGTGCACAGTACCCGCCTACCGCACAGAACAGAGGGAGAGAGAACACAGAGAGCAGTAGATGCAAGAGACATTTTTTTTTCCTTAGCTAAAAAAAGGGCTTAGGTGATTAAGCGTGGCAGAGGGCGTGGTTGTGAAACATGACAATATTATGCTTTTTTTAAACAATGTGTTCTTAAGGGATGTGTTTTTATTGTGAGGTCATCACCTGGTGGACAGTATGGAGTAGACAGTATGGAGTGGACAGTATGGAGTGGACAGTATGGAGTGGACAGTATGGAGTGGACAGCATGGAGTGGACAGCATGGAGTGGACAGCATGGAGTGGACAGCATGGAGTGGACAGTATGGAGTGGACAGTATGGAGTGGACAGTATGGAGTGGACAGCATGGAGTGGACAGCATGGAGTGGACAGCATGGAGTGGACAGCATGGAGTGGACAGTATGGAGTGGACAGTATGGAGTGGACAGCATGGAGTGGACAGTATGGAGTGGACAGCATGGAGTGGACAGCATGGAGTGGACAGCATGGAGTGGACAGCATGGAGTGGACAGTATGGAGTGGACAGCATGGAGTGGACAGCATGGAGTAGACAGCATGGAGTGGACAGTATGGAGTGGACAGCATGGAGTGGACAGCATGGAGTGGACAGCATGGAGTGGACAGTATGGAGTGGACAGCATGGAGTGGACAGCATGGAGTGGACAGCATGGAGTGGACAGTATGGAGTGGACAGTATGGAGTGGACAGCATGGAGTGGACAGCATGGAGTGGACAGCATGGAGTGGGTACTCACCACCAGCCCAGCAGTGGAGATGCTGAAAAGCAAGCATAGTAGAAAACACCACAAGCTCCGCCTTTGAGGGTACCTCTGACCAATAGAGGAGCTGCATGTTGAAGGGAGTGGCAAAAGAGAAGGAGAAACGGTATTAAAAAATATATATTTTAGCATGAAATATAACTTGCTTCAGCTGTCCAAAAGTATTTTTTATGGTAATGTCAAGAACTTCATAGGTTTAAATAATGAGTTGATGAAGCAAGTCACACTAACAAGGTTGTGTAAGATTTGAGATGTTGCGCACAACAAGGCCGTAAAGAGCTTATCCTGAAGACTAATGCTACAGGCTTATGGTATGGGAATCTGACCCACTGCTGACAACTGCCTACAGCTCACAAGGGGTTGAATACATATTTAAGAAAAATATAGGATGAAGGACATCAGTGGAGGCTGGTGTGGAAAGGACGGCTCAAAATAATAGCTGGAATGGAATCAAACACATGGAAAGCATGCGTTTGACAAGTTCCATTAATGCCGTTCCAACCATTACTATGAGTCTGTCCTCCGATTTAATGTGCCACCAGCCACCACTGAAGGACTTCATCTTGAGCATAATTCTTGTATAACCACTTTGATGGACTCGGCTGTATTGACTGAGTAGCCTATGGACAGACAGAAGGTACTCACACTTTCCTGCAGTGGGGGCACCTGGCGAGTGTCCGGTCAGTAAACTCTGTCCACTGAAACACATTACAAGACACTCATCATATAAATATAAAAAATTAGTTCAGTAGAGTATTATCCATGTTAGCAATATTCAAGACTTCCTGGCCTTCATAACTGCTTTGGTGTACACTGTGGCTCTTTCTCAAATAATCTTTCCTTGATTCCTTTTCCTCACTCAATTCCTTTTCCTTCTGAAAACACATTGGACAAGAAGGTCAAAGAGGGAGGAACCTTCTCCTTCAATACAGTTGAGGAGAAGGCGAGGAGAGAGGATGTGAGGAATCATGGAATGACTCATTGAGATAGAGCCTATATACTGGCTTTGAGAGAGGTGAAGGGTCGTACCAGGAAAGTGTTGTTGCAGTGTCCACAGGAGACCCGAGCTCCGGCTGGCTGGGGTTCAGGGCTGGCTGGACCAGGATGGACTGGACCCAGGTTTATTATCCTCTTACTGGGGAGCACAACCACAGAACTCACTGTTCAGTCTACAAGCCAATATACTAGACAACCACAGAACTGACTGGTCAGTCTACAAGCCAATATACTAGACAACCACAGAACTGACTGGTCAGTCTACAAGCCAATATACTAGACAACCACAGAACTGACTGGTCAGTCTACAAGCCAATATACTAGACAACCACAGAACTGACTGGTCAGTCTACAAGCCAATATACTAGACAACCACAGAACTGACTGGTCAGTCTACAAGCCAATATACTAGACAACCACAGAACTCACTGTTCAGTCTACAAGCCAATATACTAGACAACCACAGAACTGACTGGTCAGTCTACAAGCCAATATACTAGACAACCACAGAACTGACTGGTCAGTCTACAAGTCAATATACTAGACAACCACAGAACTGACTGGTCAGTCTACAAGCCAATATACTAGACAACCACAGAACTGACTGGTCAGTCTACAAGTCAATATACTAGACAACCACAGAACTGACTGGTCAGTCTACAAGTCAATATACTAGACAACCACAGAACTGACTGGTCAGTCTACAAGCCAATATACTAGACAACCATATAGCTCACTGTTCAGTCTACAAGCCAATATACTGGACAACCATATAGCTCACTGTTCAGTCTACAAGTCAATATACTGGACAAACAACCACAGAACTCACTGTTCAGTCTACAAGTCAATATACTGGAAAAACAACCACATAGCTCACTGTTCAGTCTACAAGTCAATATACTAGACAACCACAGAACTCACTGGTCAGTCTACAAGTCAATATACTGGACAAACAACCACAGAACTCACTGTTCAGTCTACAAGTCAATATACTGGACAAACAACAATATAACTCACTGTTCAGTCTACAAGTCAATATACTGGACAAACACAGAACTCAATGTTCAGTCTACAAGTCAAAATACTAGACAACCATATACAGTGGGGAAAAAAAGTATTTAGTCAGCCACCAATTGTGCAAGTTCTCCCACTTAAAAAGATGAGAGAGGCCTGTAATTTTCCTCATAGGTACACGTCAACTATGACAGACAAAATGAGAATTTTTTTCTCCAGAAAATCACATTGTAGGATTTTTTATGAATTTATTTGCAAATTATGGTGGAAAATAAGTATTTGGTCACCTACAAACAAGCAAGATTTCTGGCTCTCACAGACCTGTAACTTCTTCTTTAAGAGGCTCCTCTGTCCTCCACTCGTTACCTGTATTAATAGCACCTGTTTGAACTTGTTATCAGTATAAAAGACACCTGTCCACAACCTCAAACAGTCACACTCCAAACTCCACTATGGCCAAGACCAAAGAGCTGTCAAAGGACACCAGAAACAAAATTGTAGACCTGCACCAGGCTGGGAAGACTGAATATGCAATAGGTAAGCAGCTTGGTTTGAAGAAATCAACTGTGGGAGCAATTATTAGGAAATGGAAGACATACAAGACCACTGATAATCTCCCTCGATCTGGGGCTCCACGCAAGATCTCACCCCGTGGGGTCAAAATGATCACAAGAACGGTGAGCAAAAATCCCAGAACCACACGGGGGACCTAGTGAATGACCTGCAGAGAGCTGGGACCAAAGTAACAAAGCCTACCATCAGTAACACACTACGCCGACAGGGACTCAAATCCTGCAGTGCCAGACGTGTCCCCCTGCTTAAGCCAGTACATGTCCAGGCCCGTCTGAAGTTTGCTAGAGTGCATTTGGATGATCCAGAAGAGGATTGGGAGAATGTCATATGGTCAGATGAAACCAAAATAGAACTTTTTTGGGTAAAAACTCAACTCGTCGTGTTTGGAGGACAAAGAATGCTGAGTTGCATCCAAAGAACACCATACCTACTGTGAAGCATGGGGGTGGAAACATCATGCTTTGGGGCTGTTTTTCTGCAAAGGGACCAGGACGACTGATCCGTGTAAAGGAAAGAATGAATGGGGCCATGTATCGTGAGATTTTGAGTGAAAACCTCCTTCCATCAGCAAGGGCATTGAAGATGAAACGTGGCTGGGTCTTTCAGCATGACAATGATCCCAAACACACCGCCCGGGCAACGAAGGAGTGGCTTCGTAAGAAGCATTTCAAGGTCCTGGAGTGGCCTAGCCAGTCTCCAGATCTCAACCCCATAGAAAATCTTTGGAGGGAGTTGAAAGTCTGTGTTGCCCAGCGACAGCCCCAAAACATCACTGCTCTAGAGGAGATCTGCATGGAGGAATGGGCCAAAATACCAGCAACAGTGTGTGAAAACCTTGTGAAGACTTACAGAAAACGTTTGACCTGTGTCATTGCCAACAAAGGGTATATAACAAAGTATTGAGAAACTTTTGTTATTGACCAAATACTTATTTTCCACCATCATTTGCAAATAAATTCATAGAAAATCCTACAATGAGATTTTCTGGATTTTTATTTCTCATTTTGTCTGTCATAGTTGACGTGTACCTATGATGAAAATTACAGGCCTCTCTCATCTTTTTAAGTGGGAGAACTTGCACAATTGGTGGCTGACTAAATACTTTTTTCCCCCACTGTAGCTCACTGTTCAGTCTACAAGCCAATATACTGGACAACCATATAGCTCACTGTTCAGTCTACAAGCCAATATACTAGACAACCACAGAACTCACTGTTCAGTCTACAAGTCAATATACTAGACAGCCATATAGCTCACTGTTCAGTCTACAAGTCAATATACTGGACAAACAACCACAGAACTCACTGTTCAGTCTACAAGTCAATATACTGGACAAACAACCACAGAACTCACTGTTCAGTCTACAAGTCAATATACTAGACAAACAACCACAGAACTCACTGTTCAGTCTATGTTAGATTAATTTGTATTTTAAGAATAATGACTAAAGGATTTCACCCCAAATACAGTATAAATGTGTAAACTGTGTTATAATTAGAATGTAGTATCAACCCACTAACAGAGGGGGGCGAGACTAAACATTCCAGGGTGAAGGAGAAAGGTGGAAACTGTTTAAGAAAGCCTCCTAAAGGTGGGTGGAGCAAAGTGCCTTTGTGTGTCAAGGGGTATAAAACAGGAGTGTATGGGTTTTGGCGCCAGAGCTCTCCATGAATAAAAAGACAGATCATTATTGTTGGTTGTGGACCTTGAATCATTTATGATTAAAACCAGAGCCTTACAACCTCTGGTAATGATTCAAGCTTAGGTTGAATTAGAGATAGAAATTATCTTAACAGTCTACAAGTCAATATACTGGACAAACAACCACATAGCTCACTGTTCAGTCTACAAGTCAATATACTGGACAAACAACCACATAGCTCACTGTTCAATATACTAGACAACCACAGAACTCACTGTTCAGTCTAAGTCGGTAATACTAGCTAAGTTTAAATGCAACTGAGCGCAAGTTCCATACAAGTCAACTAACTTATGTAGGGGCCTGGGTTAGCCTAACGCAGTCCTTGATGCACTAGTATCAGTGTGAATGAAGTGTGATTTAAGGGGTTTCACATGCTGTATCAACTGTATTCACCAAGTAGACAACATGCCACCTGGACAAAATCTTCATATATGACAGTGTCTGCGTCTGAAATAATAATAATAATAATATGCCATTTAGCAGACGCTTTTATCCAAAGCGACTTACAGTCATGCGTGCATACATTTTTGTGTATGGGTGGTCCCGGGGATCGAACCCACTACCTTGGCGTTACAAGCGCCGTGCTCTACCAGCTGAGCTACAGAGGACCACAAATGGCACCCTATTCACTATATAGTACACTACTGTTGACCAGGGCCCATACAGTGAGGGAAAAAAGTATTTGATCCCCTGCTGATTTTGTACGTTCGCCCACTGACAAAGAAATTAAAAAAAATCCAGAAAAACATGTCAAAAATGTAATAAATTGATTTGCATTTTAATGAGGGAAATAAGTATTTGACCCCCTCTCAATCAGAAAGATTTCTGGCTCCCAGGTGTCTTTTATACAGGTAACGAGCTGAGATTAGGAGCACACTCAGAGTGCTCCTAATCTCAGCTCGTTACCTGTATAAAAGACACCTGTCCACAGAAGCAATCAATCAATCAGATTCCAAACTCTCCACCATGGCCAAGACTAAAGAGCTCTCCAAGGATGTCAGGGACAAGATTGTAGACCTACACAAGGCTGGAATGGGCTACAAGACCATCGCCAAGCAGCTGGGTGAGAAGGTGACAACAGTTGGTGCGATTATTCGCAAATGGAAGAAACACAAAATAACTGTCAATCTCCCTCGACCTGGGGCTCCATGCAAGATCTCACCTCGTGGAGTTGCAATGATCATGAGAACGGTGAGGAATCAGCCCAGAACTACATGGGAGGATCTTGTCATTGATCTCAAGGCAGCTGGGACAATAGTCACCAAGAAAATAATTGGTAAAACACTACGCCGTGAAGGACTGAAATCCTGCAGCGCCCGCAAGGTCCCCCTGCTCAAGAAAGCACATATACAGGGCCATCTGAAGTTTGCCAATGAACATCTGAATGATTCAGAGGAGAAGTGTTGTGGTCAGATGAGACCAAAATCGAGCTCTTTGGCATCAACTCAACTCGCCGTGTTTGGAGGAGGAGGAATGCTGCCTATGACCCCAAGAACACCATCCCCACCGTCGCGCAGTGGTCTAAGGCACTGCATCGCAGTGCTAACTGTGCCACTAGAGATCCTGATTCGAATCCAGGCTCTGTCGCAGCCGGCCGCGACCGGGAGACTCATGGGCGTCGCACAATTGGCCCAGCGTCGGCAGGGATGTAGCTCAGTTGATAGAGCATGGCGTTTGCAACGCCAGGGATGTGGGTTCGATTCCCACGGGGGGCCAGTATAAAAAAAATAATCTATTCACTAACTGTAAGTCGCTCTGGATAAGAGCGTCTGCTAAATGACTAAAATGTAAATGTAAATGTCAAACATGGAGGTGGAAACATTATGCTTTGGGGGTATTTTTCTGCTAAGAGGACAGGACAACTTCACCGCATCAAAAAGGGACGATGGACGGGGCCATGTACCGTCAAATCTTGGGTGAGAACCTCCTTCCCTCAGCCAGGGAATTGAAAATGGGTCGTGGATGGGTATTCCAGCATGACAATGACCCAAAACATACGGCCAAGGCAACAAAGGAGTGGCTCAAGAAGAAGCACATTAAGGTCCTGGAGTGGCCTAGCTAGTCTCCAGACCTTAATACCATAGAAAATATGTGGAGGGAGCTGAAGGTTCGAGTTGCCAAACGTCAGCCTCGAAACCTTAATGACCTGGAGAAGATCTGCAAAGAGGAGTGGGACAAAATCCCTCCTGAGATGTGTGCAAACCTGGTGGCCAACAACAAGAAACGTCTGACCTCTGATTGCCAACAAGGGTTTTGCCACCAAGTACTAAGTCATGTTTTGCAGAGGGGTCAAATAATTATTTCCCTCATTAAAATGCTAATCAATTTATAACATTTTTGACATGCGTTTTTCTGGATATTTTTGTTGTTATTCTGTCTCTCACTGTTCAAATAAACCTACCATTAAAATTATAGACTGATCATTTCTTTGTCAGTGGGCAAACGTACAAAATCAGCAGGGGATCAAATACTTTTTTCCCTCACTGTATGTCTCTGGTTAAAAGTAGTGTACTATTATAGGGAATAGGGCTCCATTTGGGACATACAGTGCATTCGGAAAGTATTCAGACCCCTTCCCTTTCTCCACATTTTGTTACGTTACAGCCTTATTCTAAAATGGATTAAATGCTTTTTTTCCCTCATCAATCTACACACAATACCCCATAATGACAAAGCAAAAACAGTTTTGATTTCTATTTGCCATATATTTCTTAACTGTGCTGTGATGATTTTTAACAAAAATTCTGAACCTTTCTATTCTCATAGTTTCTACAGATTGTAAATTAAAAGATAAACATTTTTGCTAAAAGCATTATTATTATTACTTTTCAAATCACTCCGCAGCGCTATTTGCAGAGTTAGCACCAGGTAAATGTTGCAATTTGTCTGCCATTCCTGAACCTGCGACCAAAAACAAGTGCATTCGGAAAGTATTCAGACCCCTTGACTATTTCCACATTTTGTTACGTTACAGCCTTATTCTAAAAAGTATTACATTGTTTTTTCCCCTAATCAATCTAGACACAAACCCCTTAATAACAAAGCGAAAACAGGTTTTTAGTAATTTCTGCAAATATATAATAAACAAAACTGAAACACCTTATTTACATAAGTATTCAGACCTTTGCAATGAGACTCGAAATTGAAATCAGGTGCATCCTGTGTCCATTGATCAACCTTGAGATGTTTCTACAACTTGATTGGAGTCCACCTATGGTAAATTCAATTTATTGGACATGATTTGGAAAGGCACACACCTGTCTATATAAAGTCCCACAGTTGACAGTGCATATCAGAGCAAAAACCAAGCCACAAGGTCGAAAGAATTGTGCGTAGAGCTCCGAGGCAGGATTGTGTCGAGGTACAGATCTGGGGAAGGGTACCAAAAGAACTCTGGAGCAGGTTTTCATCAAGGATCTCTCTGTACTTTGCTCTGTTCATCTTTCCCTTGATCCTGACTAGTCTCCCAGTCCCTGCCGCTGAAAAACATCCCCTCAGCATGATGCTGCCACCACCATGCTTCACCGTAGGATGGTGCCAGGTTTCCTCCAGACGTGACGCTTGGCATTCAGGCCAAAGAGTTCAATCTTGGTTTCATCAGACCAGAGAATCTTGTTTCTCATGGTCTGAGAGTCTTTTAGGTGCCTTTTGGCAAACTCCAAGCGGGCTGTCATGTGCCTTTTACTGATGAGTGGCTTCCGTTTGGCCACTCTACCATAAAGGCCTGATTGGTGGAGTGCTGCAGAGATGGTTGTCCTTCTGGAAGGTTCTCCCATCTCCACAGAGGAACTCTGGAGTTCTGTCAGAGTGACCATAGGGTTCTTGGTCACTTACTTGACCAAGGCCCTTCTCCCCCGATTGCTCCGTTTGGCCGGGCGGCGAGCTTTAGGAAGTGTCTTGGTGGTTCCAAACTTCTTCCATTTAAGAATGATGGAGGCCACTGTGTTCTTGGGGACCTTCAATGCTGCAGACAATTTTTGATACCCTTGCCCAGATCTGTGCCTCGACACAACCCTGTCTCGGAGCTCTACGTACAATTCCTTCGACCTCATGGCTTGGTTTTTGCTCCAATATGCACTGTGAACTGTGGGACCTTATATAGACAGGTGTGTGCCTTTCCAAATCATGTCCAATCAATTGAATTTACCACAGGTGGACTCCAATCAAGTTGCAGAAACATCTCAAGGATGACCAATAGAAACAGGACGCACCTGAGCTCAATTTTGAGTCTCATATCAAAGGGTATAAATACTTATGTAAATAAGGTATCTGTTTTTTGCATTTGCAAAAAATTCTCAAATCTTGTTTTCGCTTTGTCATTATGGGGTATTATGTGTAGATTGATGAGGATAAAAAAAAAATCATTTTAGAATGACAAAATGTGGAAAAATTGAAGGGGTCTGAATACTTTCCGAATGCACTGTATATCAATTATTTGATGATCTGACTGCATTCTGTCCACTATCAATTCTGTCCACTATCAATACTATTTAAACATTTGGTGCCAGCGAGAATGCCATAAGAAAGTAGTCAAGACGACTAGCTTGATTGAGTCTCCGCCATGTATATCTCACTAGGTCAGGATATTTAAGCCTCCACATACGCACTAGTTCCAATATGTCCACAATATTTGTTATTTCCTGAAGTGCATCATTTGTAGTGTGATTTCCTTTACGGTCCATTGAGGTACTTCAAACCGTATTATAATCTCCCACCATAATACTTGAGTCATGTATTGCTTGTAAGCTCGATAAATTATTATATATATTTTAAAAGAAGCGTGGATCACCATTATTTGGACAATATAGATTAATGAGCCAAATCTGTTTATGGTCCAATAGCATATTTAAAAGGATCCACCTTATTTGCGGATCTGTTTGAACAGTTTGCACATTCGGATCGAAATGATTGTTAATTAATGTTGTCACCCCTTTTTAGTTTCTGTGCCCATGGGAGAAATATATTTCCACTCCCCCTCCCTCTTACCAGTAGGGGCGGGGACAGGCAATCCTCTGAGAGGTGACTTTGCAGATGAGCAGACAGTTACAGGGGCAGCGGACATACTTCTTCCCTGCTGGTGCATTCTTGATGGGCTACAGAGGGAGACAGAGAGACACAAGAGGAGGAATAGGAAGAGGAGAGGGAGAGGGAGGATGAGGAGAGGGTGGAAGAGGAGAGGGGGAGGGAGGAAGAGGAGAGGGAGAGGGAGGAAGAGGAGAGGGAGAAAGAGGAGAGGGAAAGGGAGGAAGAGGAGAGGGAAAGGGAGAGGGAGGAAGAGGAGAGGGAGAGGGAGGAAGAGGAGAGGGAGAGGGAGGAAGAGGAGAGGGAGAGGAAGAGGAGAAGAAGAGGGAGGAAGAGGAGAGGGAGAGGGAGGAAGAGGAGAGGGAGAGGGAGGAAGAGGAGAGGGAGAGGGAGGAAGAGGAGAGGGAGAGGGAGGAAGAGGAGAGGGAGAGGGAGGAAGAGGAGAGGGAAAGGGAGGAAAAGGAGAGGGAAAGGGAGAGGGAGGAAGAGGAGAGGGAAAGGGAGAGGGAGGAAGAGGAGAGGGAGAGGGAGGAAGAGGAGAGGGAGAGGGAGGAAGAGGAGAGGGAGAGGGAGGAAGAGGAGAGGGAGAGGGAGGAAGAGGAGAGGGAGAGGGAGGAAGAGGAGAGGGAAAGGGAGAGGGAGGAAGAGGAGAGGGAAAGGGAGGGAGGAAGAGGGAGGAAGAGGAGAGGGAGGATGAGGAAGAAGAGAGGGAGGATGAGGAAGAAGAGAGGGAGGATGAGGAAGAAGAGAGGGAGGATGAGGAAGAAGAGAGGGAGGATGAAGAGAGGGAGAGGGAGGAAGAGGAGAGGGAGGAAGAGGAGAGGGAGGAAGAGGAGAGGGAGAGGGAGGAAGAGGAGAGGGAGGAAGAGGAGAGGGAGAGGGAGGAAGAGGAGAGGGAGGGGGAGGAAGAGGGAGGGGGAGGAAGAGGGAGAGGGAGGAAGAGGAGAGGGAGGAAGAGGAGAGGGAGGAAGAGGAGAGGGAGGATGAGGGAGGAAGAGGAGAGGGAGGAAGAGGAGAGAGAGAGAGGGAGGATGAGGAGACGGAGAGGGAGGATGAGGAGACAGAGGGAGGATGAGGAGACGGAGAGGGAGGAAGGAGGGAGGAAGAGGAGAGGACACAGAGGGGGAACAAGCCAAACAAGATGAACAAGAAGTCATTATCAGATCCAAGAAAAGTGAGAGAGGGGGTTGCACATAGAGTGTCAGTCGTGTTTTTCTTGACAATGACAGCAATGGAGTAGACCAGACCAGAGCACAAACAGATCTTAGACCAGGCTAGGTTGCCCACTTTTATATGGGATGAAAAATCAATGTAATTTTTTTTTTTTAATCAATGTGTTGTATGTTATGGCGTTTACTGTGGCCTCATGAGCTACCACTGTATGCAACTTGTATGACTAATGTCTATAAATGTGACACCAACCAGTTGTATAAGATTGTGACACCAACCAGTTGTATAAGATTGTGTCCCAAATGGCACCCTATTCCCTATATAGTGCACTACTTTTGACAAGATCAAAAGGGGTCCCTGCTCAAAAGTAGTGCACTATATAGGGAATAGTATGAAAAATGTATGCACTCACTAACTGTAAGTCGCTCTGGATAAGAGCGTCTGCTAAATGACTAAAATGTAAAAGAATAGGGTACCATTTTGCAACGCAACCTAAATTAACATGCAGGTAGATGTAAGGTATGCATAGGGCTCTATTCAAAAGTAGTGCACTATACAGTAAACATTAGAGACACGACCTAAATGAACATGCAGGAAGTAAACACTAAACAGGTGACCCACCGTAGCCTCGTTGCAGACCCCACACTTGACCACATGCTGGTGGAGCTTCCCCTCCACGCTGATGAGGCTCTGACACACCCTACAGCTGATGACTGGCGCGCTGCCACTCTCTGGGGAGGTGAGGGGGGAGTAAGGAGGAGGGTCCTCCCCCAGGAGCACTGAGGGCTGGGTGGGGCTGGGGAAGGGAGGGAAGCCTGAAATACAGAGAGAGGGAGGCACATTTACATCTTATTCAGAGCGACTTAGTCAGTGCATTCAACTAACTAAGGCCTCAACACAATAACACAATGTACACATAGTGTGGCAGATTAGTGCACTGCCACTGAAACAAGAAAGGGTTAAACACGGAAAATACTGTTCTGTTTTTTAACCTTTTAAATAAGGATTAACAAGAAAATGAGATTTGAGGCTCGAGTTCCAACTGAAAAGGAGCTTTATAAAAGGACTGCAGGAATGCAGGGACTTATCGCTCTGTGTGTGTGTGTGTGTGTGTGTGTGTGTGGAATCAGCAGTTACCACTGTACCAACAACTTCAAATAAATAAGTTGTTTGTAAATAAATACATTGGTAAATAAATACATTTAAAGGCATCATATTATGTGTACCCTCGACTCACGCCATTTTTCTAATATGTAGTTAAGTACAGTAGCCCCTCCCAATGGAGACAGTAATTGGTCGTCGTCTTATATTGCAGTAATTATGAGCTTCCCGAGAGGCCCAGGGCGGTGCCAATCAAATCAGGTGTTTTGGTTTCGAGATTTGCAAACTAGCTAGCTAGACTAGAGATCACTGACGGTAGATCTTGAAATAGCGGTAGAAATATTACACTACTAGCTATAATTTTATAATACATCTCAGAATTACCAAAAATAATATTATAACACGTGGATAATCTGGTATCTTGTATACTATACTGAGCAATTAGCTAGCCATCTTTTTGGGTAGACAACTTCCAAGTTCTAGCTAGTTCCATACATAAAACCCAACACATCATCGGTGTTTCTGTTTAGTACATCCCTTCAACTATGATGACTAGCCGACAAATGTAGAAAATGCCAAAAGGTTACAACATTCTAGCCAATTAGCTAGCTAGGTGACTAGCCAGCTAACCACTAGTTAGCTAACTAACCGGCATGCTTGCATCAACAGCTAGCTAGCTGACTAGCAACCACGATTTACTCCCCAGATACTAACTATCCATGTAGATAGCTAGATACCAAGAAAGCAACCTTTCGTGCTCTTAGCAATCTGAAAATCATAGGGACCGATGCTTTGTCAGCTATCTTTGCTTTGGCTAGGTAGGAGAACATCCATGGATACTCACTTTGTGGTTTATCTGGTAAACCATAGGGAGCCGAGCCTGGTGACACTCCGCCGTTACCGCCGACAAGAGCACCATCTCCAAGATCTGCTAGTAACGGGGACCTCTCACCGTCCGCCATACCGAGAGCAAAGGCGTGGGGGAGTAGGACGGTGCAACGCAATGATATGGAGCCGTTGTATTGTTGTGTCTGAAACGTATGCGTCACATGATCAGACGTTCGCTGCTGTGACTGTCAGACCATGCACACTCCCCCATAATTGGTTAACACAGCATATTGCATAGTAACAAACAAGATTGGTAACGCTAAAATATAGCAAAGAGGGTGTTGGTGAATATAGCACAAAGATGAAAATAAACCAAACCATTTTATTTATTGAAATGCAGACAATATATTCCATGAACAGAGTAAATGGTCAGACTTTATAATGAAAACCATGGAACTCTTCAAACAAACAAGTAATCCATAGCGGCAGAAATGGACAATACCCATCTCTTCTGCATCATGACAGAAGACGGAGGCTCTGCTCTCACCTGTGCACAGGTGAGGTAGGTAGGAACTGAAGGAACCCATAGGTAGGTAGGAACCCATAACCACATTCACGTGTCCTCCAAGATTAGCTTAATTTCCTCTTGAGTTCAGTTTGCTCCTCAATCATTTTTCCTTTCTCCTAACTTTCTCTCAACGTTGCAGGTTGATTTGATCCATGAGGCGGTTCATTGGTAGCGTGACCTCCAGCTCCTGTCTTTCACTGTAGAACTGGGCTTTTCCCTCCTGACTGTGGACCGGGTGAGGAAGGTGTAGGCCCAGTTTACTGTGTAGAGAGAGAAGAAAGGATTTGAAGCTAGAATCCTTAGTTGCTACATCTATTTTTGGACTTACAAATTAATGATATAAACCCATCGATTCTTGAAGAATATAACTTATAAATGCCTCATGATCTTAGTTAAACTGTTGTACCCCATCAGAACCTAACATGTAAACAATGTAAATGTAAACAAACACTGTATAGCCTCAAAAGATGGTTAAAACTATAATTTGTATATCATGGATGGTCAGTCCTTGCATCCATAGCCCTGTCTATTAATTGGAGAGTTCTTACATTTTTTCCAGGCCCATTATTTTTTTTACCAAAACAGAGGTGGGGTGTCCGCTTTGTTATGGTTTCAATTAAGGATTATAGCTTTAATGAGTAAAATAGATATGAGAGAAAGGGAAACAGCGAGCGAGAGACAGAGAAATTGTGTGTGTGTGTGTGTGTGAAAAAAGAGAGACAGAGAGAAATTGTGTGTGTGAGAGAGAGAGAGAGAGAGAGAAATGGTCTGTGTGTGTGAGAGAGAGAGAGCGAGAGAGAGAGAGACAGAGAGAAATTGTGTGTGTGTGTGAGAGAGAGCGAGCGAGAGAGACCGAGATAAATTGTGTGTGTGTGTGAGAGAGCGAGAGAGACCGAGATAAATTGTGTGTGTGTGTGTGTGTGTGAGAGAGATTTTCAGCCATGGCTGAGACGACACATGCTTTAGATAGAGATAAAACAATATTTATGAAGAAAAATTGAGCAAGAGAGGAGGTCAGCAAATAGTAGCAAATCGTTTTCTGGCTGTGGATAGAATGCCTGGAACTCTTTATAGATAATTTTCTGGCTGTGGATAGAACGCCTGGAACTCTTCACAGAAGGATGACAGGCAGGCAACATTCTAAAGAATCTTACAAGTTTGGCGTTCGCAGATCAAGGAATTTCTCCTTCACATCCAAGACTACATCTGTTGCTTTGGTGTCTGGCAGTTTGATTTTCACCTGAGGAGATAAAGTTAATATTATTATGATATTATTGTTCTGTACTATAATTTCACATGGGTGTAATAGACTCCACCTCAACTGGTGAAAAACTTGCCATCAACCCAGTTGGAGGACATTCTATTCATCTATTCAAGCCAAGTCAGTCAAGTAATAGATGCAAGAAGATGTAACATTGCAGAACACTGTAGCTATATGGTTAACAACAGCATAGAGTTACGTATAGAATCCTATAGAATTACATATAGAATTAATTATAGGATCTCTATGGTTACCAGCATGCTGTCACAGCACATGGAAGAGGGATCCTTTCTGCTCATCCCAAGAAACACATCCTCTGTCCCAACATTCTGCTTCAGCAATATGTCATACCTGAACACACACACGTTCCCCAGCCAACAGCAATGAGGAAGAAATTAGATGTGAAGGATGGGAGTACCAATAGCCTTGTCTGGAATGTTGTTTTCTTTTTCATGGTGTTAAGACTGCAAACTTGACTTACTCAGGCTTTGGCCGGGTGTCTGTGAGGTCATCAAACTGCGACCCCTCTGTCACCTCCTCCTCACTCCAGATGGCTTTACTGTCCTTCTTGGTGTAGGCTGTTGTAACCATAGAATTAGTAATTTAATAGGATCTCTATGGTTGTAACTACATATACAGCTTGTTACTGTTTGCATCCAAAATGGCACCCTATTCCCTATTTAATCCACTACTTTTTTGGTACAAGCCACCTGAGAAAACAGACCTGATTTGTTGGCAGCAGGTGATGGGAGACCAATATCTCCAGGTCCCATTACGGCTGAGGATGTCATATTCTGTTCAGGAAATATTTTAAAGAATAAATCACTTTCAAAGACTGATATAGAAAGCAAGTGCAAACTAGCTGTTGTCACATATCTAACGTTAGCTAGCTACATGATCATCATGTTTTTGCTAGCATGCTAACTGGACAAGTTATCACATTTTTGTTTGCCAAAACAGTTTTATTAGCTAGCTTGTTTACACAAAACTAACGTTGGAGAAGTGCAACTTATCTCAATGATTAACGGTAGCAATGCCTTACTTTAAAATTATATTCATCATCCTCGTCCTGCGTGGATAAGAGGGCAGAGAGCGCTTGTAGATTCTGGAATGATGACAACCCCTCCATTGACATTGTGAAATAATATTCACTTGCTCGAGCAAAGGCTTCCTGGCAAAGTCAGCTAGCAACAGCAAAGGCTTCCTGGCAAAGTCAGCTAGCAACAAACAATATGGCTGGATACGTCAATTCTCGCGCTAAACCTAATGTCTAATATATCTCTGTGTACCTAAAATAGGCGAATCGAGATTGTCTAAACAAAATAAATTCACCGCGACAGCATATATTCCAGTCCCAAAGGGGAACGTCAAATATTTTTTATAACTAACCCTATCTGTGGGAATGTGTTGGGCAGCTGTTTCCAGGGAGATGGTCGCTATGCTTTTTTCGATGCTATGGAGACCGCGCCTACGTCAGCTCCTTGTGGGAGTGGCGAGAACCAGATACGTTTAAATAGAACCACAGAACATGTCAGACTGGCGCTCATGTACTCAGATCTGAAATGACAGGATGTGTAAACAATATAGGGAAAAACTCCTGCCAGCTAATCAGAAGGCGAGGTGAAGCAATTACCATATTTGTTAAACGTATTAATTATTTTCAGATCTACAGGAGTGCCTAAGGGTTTGGGGGAATTCAGCACATCTCTCTTTGATCCTCTGGTCCTCAGAATTCATTGAACCTTTGATCCTTTCCCAGTCCCTGCCCACTCCCTGCATTTTGCCGCATTCATGTGCTAGCCAGAACTAGGAAAATCGGACATTTCAGACTTGCTAACTCCTTGTAGCTACGTGCTCAGGCTGTTCAACCAGTTAGCAAGTCGGACATTCCTGAGTTTCCTAGTTCCGACTTGCAATTGAACGCGGCATTAGACCTGTTACCTAGGAGACGGAGGGAGGGGACCCCTCACTGTGCCAGGCAACAGGCCTGAACTCTTTAGTGCCACCCTGTGGACAAAATAGTTTATTCTCACAGATGCTGTGCCACATGAGTGACCTAGCAACTTCTGATTTGTCAAGTATTGCCAGTGCCCAGACCAATCATTTCTCTACACCCGCAATAACATCTGCTAAACATGTGTATGTGACAAAAAAATGTGATTTGATGTCTCAACCAAAAAAACACATTTGGACAACTGGATAGATTTTCAGTGAAACAGTGAATACTCCCAAGGATAAATAGTGCAAATTGCAGATCACCACAATGATACAAGTCAGAGCAGAGGAAGAAGGTTGGTGTGGAATATAGTTTATTAATTTTGATAGATAATAATTCAGATTTTTTAATATTAAAAACATCAAGTAAAAATGCTCATATGTACACAGCAGCAGAAGCAGGATGTTGGGCTGAGCAGAGCAGAGCAGGACACAGATGTGCTTAAATCCTAAGAGGCTATAGAAAGAAAATATTTAATTGTGCTACTTACTTTCTACATGAAAGCGCACAGAAATATTCCCAAGAGAGAAAATACTTGGTTTTATCTCAAAGCTTGTTAGATGAATACTTCCACTATTCACCAGTTAGGACATTGTCAGTGATAAGCTACAGTACTTGTGATGTGAACATTTAAATGAACACAGTAATGATTCTACATCTAAATTAATCACAAAATGGTGGTTGTTTTAATGTAATCTTAATGTACACGTCTATATATATATATATATATATATATTTTAAAACAATCCTGTTTTTTTTTTAAAGATTACAAAGAGATTTAGAGATACAATTTCAATCGAAAATTGTATTTGATCCCCTGCTGATTTTGTACGTTTGCCCACTGACAAAGAAATGATCAGTCTATAATTTTAATGGTAGGTTTATTTGAACAGTGAGAGACAGAATAACAACAAAAAAATCCAGAAAAACACATGTCAAAAATTTTATAAATTGATTTTCATTTTAACGAGGGAAATTAGTATTTGACCCCTCTGCAAAACATGAATTAGTACTTGATGGCAAAACTCTTATAATAATAATAATATGCCATTTAGCAGACGCTTTTATCCAAAGCGACTTACAGTCATGCGTGCATACATATATTTTTTTTTTGTGTATGGGTGGTCCCGGTGATCGAACTGTTTGCAATCACAGAGGTCAGACGTTTCTGGGAGTTGTCATGCTGGAATACCCATCCACGACCCATTTTCAATGCCCTGGCTGAGGGAAGGAGGTTCTCACCCAAGATTTGACGGTACATGGTCCCGTCCATCATCCCTTTGATGCGGTGAAGTTGTCCTGTCCCCTTAGCAGAAAAACACCCCCAAAGCATAATGTTTCCACCTCCATGTTTGACGGTGGGGATGGTGTTCTTGGGGTCATAGGCAGCATTCCTCCTCCTCCAAACACGGCGAGTTGAGTTGATTCCAAAGAGCTCGATTTTGGTCTCATCTGACCACAACACTTCTCCTCTGAATCATTCAGATGTTCATTGGCAAACTTCAGACGGACCTGTATATGTGCTTTCTTGAGCAGGGGAACCTTGCGGGCGCTGCAGGATTTCAGTCCTTCACGGCGTAGTATGTTACCAATTGTTTTCTTGGTGACTATGGTCCCAGCTGCCTTGAGATCATTGACAAGATCCTCCCGTGTAGTTCTGGGCTGATTCCTCACCGTTCTCATGATCATTGCAACTCCACAAGGTGAGATCTTGCATGGAGCCCCAGGCCGAGGGAGATTGACAGTTATTTTGTGTTTCTTCCATTTGCGAATAATCGCACCAACTGTTGTCACCTTCTCACCAAGCTGCTTGGCGATGGTCTTGTAGCCCATTCCAGCCTTGTGTAGGTCTACAATCTTGTCCCTGACATCCTTGGAGAGCTCTTTAGTCTTGGCCATGGTGGAGAGTTTGGAATCTGATTGATTGATTGCTTCTGTGGAAAGGTGTATTTTATACAGGTAACAAACTGAGATTAGGAGCACTCCCTTTAAGAGTGTGCTCCTAATCTCAGCTCGTTACCTGTATAAAAAGACACCTGGGAGCCAGAAATCTTTCTGATTGAGAGGGGGTCAAATACTTATTTCCCTCATTAAAATGCAAATCAATTTATAACATTTCTGACATGCGTTTTTCAGGATTTTTTTGTTGTTATTCTGTCTCTCACTGTTCAAATAAACCTACCATTAAAATTATAGACTGATCATTTCTTTGTCAGTGGGCAAACGTACAAAATCAGCAGGGGATCAAATACTTTTTTCCCTCACTGTAAATGCTAGTGAAACACCATACATGTTCTCTTCTATCACACTACCCATAATACATCTTTCATTTTATACATCGACTCCCCCATTCAGCCTACACATGACATGCTTCTCTTTCGATGTCTCTGAACATTCCAAAACAGTTCTCTTTCTATGTCTCTGAACATTCCATTATCTTACCTGGCTGAACAACATCCTCTTTCCAGACAAAGAATTGTCAATACTTAATAAAAATAGTGTATTAATTAATGTATGTTGGCAGAGGAGATCGGAGCTATTACAACAGAATATAATTATAGTAAAGCACAGACATTCATGGTAATAATCAAATATCACCCGAGAAATTAAAGACAAAATGTAATTGATATAATTTGTCATGTCCAAGTCAGTGTTATCCAACACAGCAATGAAGGAGCAAAATCGACCATTTAAACCACCCAACTCTCCCTTGGGGAAAAATGTACTATGGCTATATGTTATACATGAACTAAAAGTAATTTACAGTACTGTAGTTGTGGCTCATCCTGTCATGACATTTATAGTGCTGTGGACCAGGGCTCTGCTCAAAAGAAGTACACTGTGTAGGAGATAGGGTGCCATTTTGGAACTCGGCCCCAATCTACTTTAGGCCTCTGATTCTGATTGGTCAGTGGTGACACTTCCATTCAACTCCCCTGGTCCAGTTTGTTCTTCTATACCAGTGATCTCACCAACAATAAATGAAACGGGGCCAACGACCCCTCCTTTCCAATTGTCTAGCTGCTTCCCTGATTGGTTGGTCAGAGAAGATCCCTCCCATTTCTCTTCGTCCAATTTACTGGAGATCGACCAATAGAGATGAGCCTCCAGTCGGGCCGCAGCCAATGAGAGTTCGTGTGCTGAGCAGGACGGAGTGTCCACCTACGGAAGAGAGGGGTATTGGTGGTAGTTACTGTATCAGACAACTTGGAAAAGTACTTGTCCGTTCATTTCCACATGTTGAATTGCCACTGCTCGACGTCGTCACCCAGCAGGTGATAGCTAACACAGCACCCCTGCTGCTTTAAGCCTTTCCTCTTTCTGGAGTGTGTGTGTGTGTGTGTTTTTTTACCTCAAAGGTTTGATGGAAGGCGCCATAGTCGATGTCAAAGAAGCCTTCGGCCAGTGACATCATCGGACTGAACCTGTGACCCCACTGGACCTCGTCTGCCAGGTAAGAGCTCCGCGCCTGGCACGTCATACCTGGGGGTACCAACACACACACACTTTGTAAGAACAGATTAACCTCCCCTGGCAGCTCCCCTTCAGCTGCTATGATGACTAAGCACATCTTTTCTCAGTGGGCAAGGAAGCCACTTCCACTTCCAAGGCATGGTGCACCCATAGAGATCCTATAATTGGCCTATTCTGGTCACACCACTTTGACCAGAGACTTATGGGAACCTGAAGAAACTAGGTGAAATGCGTCGTTGATTCACTGCAAATTAAAAACTAATCTATAGTCAGTTGCCTGTCTTTCGTAGTGTGCGGTTTAAAAACTTGTTTTTGAATAAGTTGCCATTTGGGACCAAGGAAATTGAGCTGGCCTCCACCATTGCCTCCAGGATGACCACCCTATTGCCTATGTAGTGCACCCTACGTGTCCTGATCAAAAGTAACACACTATAAAGGGAATAGGGTGCCATTTAGGACACAGGCCTGGACTAACCAGTGGCCTCCACCATTCCCTCCAGGATGACCACCATCTCGAAGTCGTCCTTCTCCAGCTGGCCCTGAGACATGTCCCAGAAGGGCGAGCGGCAGTCGATCTCGTGGGAGATGACCAGTGGAGACACCAGGAAAAGACGGTCGTCCCCAGTCTCAAAACCCACACTGATGTCTGTCTGGTCCAGAGGGATAAACTCACCTGGAGAGGGGGAGAAAGATGGATGGGAGAGAAGTGAGTTATAAAACATTGAGGGCCGGTTTCCTGGATACAGATTAAGCCTAGTCCTGAGGGACGTCCCAATCCACTTTACTTGCGACCTCTTCCCTCCTCCACTCCCCCTCGCTCGGGAAAGGCTCCCTCGGGGAAACGTTATACATACGTCACCGAGTGTTCACTCCAAGTGAAGGGAGGAAGGGAAGATGATAATTTGGAACGGAATGCAGCCCTGGACAAAAAAAAATACTCAATCAATCATCAAATCTATAAAGCCCTTTTTACATCAGCAGTTGTCACAAAGTGCTTTACAGATCCCCAGCCTAAAACCTCAGAGAGCAAGCAATGCAGATGCAGAAGCACAGTGGCTAGGAGAAAGTAAGGACCAGGCTCCGAGGGGTGGCTAGTCCTCTTCTGGGTGTACCGGGTAGAGATTTAAGAGTACCTGTGGCCATTAAGGTCAGATCGGTTTTCAATACTCAATGCTTCCCACAGTTGTGTCAAGTTGGCTGGATGTCCTTTGGGTGGTGGACCATTCTCGATACACACAGGAAACTGTGAAGCGTGAAAAACCCAGGAGTGTTGCAATTCTTGACACAAACCAGTGCGCCTGGCACCTACTACCATACCCCATTCAAAGGCACTTAAATATTTTGTCTTGCCCATTCAACCTCTGAATGGCACATATACACAATCCATGTCTCAAGGCTTATAAAATCATTCTTTAACCTGTCTCCACCCCTTCATTTACACTGATTTAAGTGGATTTAACAAGTGACATCAATATGGGCTCATACAGTGCATTTGGAAAGTATTCAGACCCCTTCTCCACATTTTGTTCCATTACAGCCTTATTCTAAAATGGATTAAATTAGTTTTTTTCCCATCATCAATTCCCTACACACAATACCCCATTATGTCAAAGCAAAAACAGGTTTTTAGAAATTGTAGCTAATTTATTAAAAATAAAATACAGAAATAACTTATTTACATCAGTATTCAGACCCTTTGCTATGAGACTCAAAATTGAACTGAGGTGCATCCTGTTTCCATTGATCATCCTTGAGATGTTTCTACAACTTGATTGGAGTCAGAGCAAAAACCAAGCCATGAGGTCGAAGGAATGTGGCCTCCATCATTCTTAAATGGAAGAAGTTTGGAACCACCAAGACTCTTCCTAGAGCTGGCCGCCTGGCCAAACTGAGCAATCGGGGGAGAAGGGCCTTGGTCAGGGAGGTGACCAAGAACCCGATGGTCACTCTAACATAGCTCCAGAGTTCCTCTGTGGAGATGGGAGAACCTTCCAGAAGGACAACCATCTCTGCAGCACTCCACCAAATCAGGCCTTTATGGTAGAGCGGCCAGACGGAAGAGCCATTCCTCAGTAAAAGGCACACGACAGCCCGCTTGGAGTTTGCCAAAAGGCACCTAACTGACTCTCAGATCATGAGAAACAAGATTCTCTGGTCTGGTGAAACCAAGATTGAACTCTTTGGCCTGAATGCCAAGCGTCACATCTGGAGGAAACCTGGCCCCATCCCTACGGTGAAGCATGGTGGTGGCAGCATCATGCTGTTAGGATGTTTTTCAGCAGCAGGGACTGGGAGACTAGTCAGGATAGAGGGAAAGATGAATGGAGCAACGTACAGAGAGATCCTTGATGAAAACCTGCTCCAGAGTGCTCAGGACCTCAGAATGGGGCGAAGGTTCACTTTCCAACAGGATAACGACCCTAAGCACACAGCCAAGACAACGCAGGAGTGGCTTCGGGAGAAGTCTCTGAATGTCCTTGAGTGGCCCAGCCAGTGCCCGGACTTGAACCCAATCGAACATCGCTGGAGAGACCTGAAAATAGCTGTGCAGCGACTCTGCAGAGAAGAATGGGAGAAACTCCTCACATACATTTACATTTTAGTCATTTAGCAGACGCTCTTATCCAGAGTGACTTACAGTTAGTGCATACATTATTTAATTTTTTTCATACTTGCCTCCCGTGGGAATCAAACCCACAACCCTGGCGTTGCAAACGCCATGCTCTACCAACTGAGCTACATCCCTGCCGGCCATTCCCTCCCCTACCCTGGACGACGCTGGGCCAATTGTGCGCCGCCCCATGGGACTCCCGGTCGCGGTCAGCTACGACAGAGCCTGGATTCTAACCAGGATCTCTAGTGGCACAGCTAGCACTGCGATGCAGTGCCTTAGACCACTGCGCCACTCGGGAGTACATACAGGTGTGCCAAGCTTGTAGCGTCATACCCAAGAAGACTCAAGGCTGTAATCGCTGCCAAAGGTGCTTCAACAAAGTACTGAGTAAAGGGTCTGAATACTTATGTAAATGTCATATTTCAGGTTTTCTTTTTAAAATACATTTGCAAAAATTTCTAAAAACCTGCTTTTGCTTTGTCATTATGGGGTATTGTGTGTATATTGATGAGGGGGGAAAAACAATTTAATCCATTTTAGAATAAGGCTGTAACCTAACAAAATGTGGAAAAAGGGAAGGGGTCTGAATACTTTCCGAATGCACCTGGCTTTCACCTGGATTCACCTGGGGGTCGGTCTATGTCATGGAAAGAGCAGATGTCCTTAATGTTTTGTACACTCAGTGTATATCGCTTCCATAGTAGAAAATAACATATGTGGAATGTTCTTGCCTGCATCCCAAATGGCACCCTATTCCCTATATAGTGCACTACTTTTGACCAATGCCCATACTCTGGTCAAAAGTAGTGCACTTTATAGGGAATAGGGTGCCATTTGGAATGCAGTCCTTGTATAGCGAGTGATGGTATATTAGCCTCACCTTCCTGAGTCTGTTTAGACTTGATGAGTTTGGCCCTCATGTTGGCTCCTACAATGTGCGAGCTGCGCAGGTCTCCCACCCGGAACATCAGACACAGTCTGTCGTCTCTCAGAGAGATCACTGCATTCTTAGAAAACACCAGGGTCTCTGCACGCTTATTGGGCTGAGAGATCTTCACAAACATACAGCCCACCTGAGGAGAAGAAGATCACTTCATTGTCCAATGTCCAAACACAAAGGACCAACGGAAATTTGAGTTCCACTTCATCCCAAACGCTCCAAAAGGCACAGACGGAGAAGGGGACAGAAGGGCTATTGTCATTTTTAAGGGGCAGAGCTTTTTGATATGATGACACAAGTTCTTCAAACAATTTGTATGATGGAGAAAAACATATATGCAATTATAATAGTGTCAGAATATATCCTTAGGGTAAATGGAGATTGTGTAGAGTGTAGAGTTAGTACTGACATCTCATAGATTTGATATTAGAATAATCTAGTATGCCGTTTATCATGATCATCATGTACAGTAAAAATACAGTAGGGACTGTACGGCCTGCATCTCAAATGGCACCCTATTCCGCATATAGTGCACTACTTTGACCAGAACACTATGGCCCTGGTCAAAAGTAGTGCACTACATAGGGAATAGGGAGCCATTAGGGTCGCAGGCCATGAGTCTCACCATGAAGGCATTGACCATAGATCCCAGTATGGCCTGGAGCAGGAGCAGCATGGTGCCCACTGGACACTGGTCAGTGATGACACGGTGGCCGTAACCAATGGTGGTCTCTGTCTCGATAGAGAAGAGGAAGGCAGAGATGAAGCCGTTCACGTTGTTGACGCACGGTGTCCATGTCTCATCTTCCAGATGATCTAGATCCCCTCTGGGAGGGGAGAAACAACATTTTGTATTATGTTGTTTTTGTAAATTGTGTATATGCAGGGCTCCCTTGTAAAAGAGACTTTGGTCTCAATGGGACTCTGCTAAAATAAAGGTTAAATAAATAATAACAGGGGGAGAAGGGAGCAGTGGAGAGAGAGAAAGTACAGAAGGGAGGAGAGAGGGAGTGGAGAGAGAGGGAGTGGAGAGAGAGGGGAGTGGAGAGAGAGAGGGAGTGGAGAGAGAGAGAGAGAGAGAGAGAGGGAGAGAGAGAGGGGGGGAGTGGAGAGAGAGAGGGAGAGGGAGTGGAGAGAAAGAGGGAGAGAGGGAGTGGAGAGAGAGAGGGAGTGGAGAGAGAGGGGGAGTGGAGAGAGAGGGGGAGTGGAGAGAGAGAGAGAGAGAGAGAGAGAGGGGAGTGGAGAGGGAGAGAGAGACAGAGAGGAGAGAGAGAGACAGAGAGAGAGAGAAGAGACAGAGAGAGAGAGAAGAGACAGAGAGAGAGAGAAGAGACAGAGAGAGAGAGAGAGACAGAGAGAGAGAGAGAGAGGGGGGAGTGGAGAGAGAGAGGGAGAGAGAGAGAGAGAGAGAGAGAGGGGAGGAGGGAGAGAGAGACAGATAGGAGAGAGAGAGACAGAGAGAGAGAGAAGAGACAGAGAGAGAGAGAAGAGACAGAGAGAGAGAGAGAGAGAGAGACAGAGAGAGAGAGAGAGAGACAGAGACAGAGAGAGACAGAGACAGAGAGAGGAGCAAAGAGGCAACAACAATATAGGTTGTGAAAAACTATCCATTTACTAATATACTTGCTCTACAGAGAAGAAATTGCATCATCTAGAGCAAGGTTTCCCAAACTCGGTCCTTGGGCCACCCCTGGGTGCACGTTTTGGTTTTTGCCCTAGCACTATACAGCTAATTCAAATAATCAAAACTTGATGAGTTGGTTATTTGAATCAGCTGTGTAGTGCTAGGGAAAAAAACAAAACGTGCACCCAGGGAGGACCCCAGGACCGAGTTTGGGAAACCCTGATCTAGAGTGATTCTCTCTGACAGTGATACCATGGATGCATCTGAAATGCCATCATATTCCCTATATAGTACACTACTTTTAACCAGGGCCCATAGGAGACTAGGGTGTATAGAGAATAGGCTGCCATTTGGGAAGCATCCTAAAAAGTGTGACTATATTAATGAAAGTAGTACTGTGGGACTGAGCGGATAATAGGGAATAGGGTGTCATTTGGGACAATCCCAAGTGTCCCCTTGCCTGCTGTCTGTCTGTCTGTCTGTCTGTCTGTCTGTCTGTCTCGCTCACCGGAGGTAGGCTATCAGGTACCAGATGGCCCCGAAGAAGAGCCAGGTGATGGCGTAGGCCATGACAAAGACGAAGAGTGAGCAGCGCCAGTTGAGGTCCACCAGCGTGGTGAAGATATCTGTCAGATAACGGTATGTCTCCCTCATGTTACCATGTGAAACGTTACAGCGGCCATTCTTCTCCACATAGCGCTGCGTCTTACGTCTCTTGGCTGCAGGCAGGAAACCAGGCCAGGGAGGGAGGGAGGGGAGAGAGAGAGAGAGAGAGCGAGAGAGAGAGCGAGAGAAAGAAAGAGTGAGACAGGGAAACACTACAGTGACATATCGGCAGTAGAAATATGGGACTAAGGGAATGAGCAATAGGAAGACAGGGGTTGGGGGTGATGTCCAAATCACTGAGGAACAGGCATTTTACACGGGGGGGGGGTAGACGTGGAGGAGAAGGGGGGGTAGACGTGGAGGAGAAGTGGGGGTAGAGGTGGAGGAGGAGGGAGGGTAGACGTGGAGGAGAAGGGGGGTAGAGGTGGGGGGTAGAGGTGGAGGGGGGTAGACGTGGAGGAGAAGGGGGGTAGAGGTGGAGGGGGGTAGAGGTGGAGGAGGAGGGGGGAGTAGAGGTGGAGGAGGAGGGGGGTAGACGTGGAGGAGAAGGGGGGTAGACGTGGAGGAGAAGGGGGGTAGACGTGGAGGAGAAGGGGGTAGAGGTGGAGGAGGTGGAGGAGGGGGGGTAGACGTGGAGGAGGAGGGGGGGTAGAGGTGGAGGAGGAGGGGGAGTAGAGGTGGAGGAGAAGGGGGGGTAGAGGTGGAGGAGAAGGGGGTAGACGTGGAGGAGGAGGGGGGTAGACGTGGAGGAGGAGGGGGGTAGAGGTGGAGGAGGAGGGTAGAGGTGGGAGGAGAAGGGGGGTAGAGGTGGAGGAGAAGGGGGGTAGACGTGGAGGAGGAGGGGGGTAGACGTGGAGGAGGAGGGGGGGTAGAGGTGGAGGAGGAGGGGGGTAGAGGTGGAGGAGGGGGTAGACGTGGAGGAGAAGGGGGGTAGAGGTGGAGGAGGGGGGGGTAGACGTGGAGGAGAAGGGGGGTAGAGGTGGAGGAGGAGGGGGGTAGACGTGGAGGAGAAGGGGGGTAGACGTGGAGGAGAAGGGGGGTAGAGGTGGAGGGGGGGTAGAGGTGGAGGAGGAGGGGGGTAGAGGTGGAGGGGGGTAGAGGTGGAGGAGAAGGGGGGGTAGAGGTGGAGGGGGGTAGAGGTGGAGGAGAAGGGGGGTAGAGGTGGAGGGGGGTAGAGGTGGAGGAGGAGGGGGGTAGACGTGGAGGAGAAGGGGGGTAGACGTGGAGGAGAAGGGGGGTAGACGTGGAGGAGAAGGGGGGTAGAGGTGGAGGAGGAGGGGGGTAGACGTGGAGGAGAAGGGGGGATAGAGGTGGGGGGTAGAGGTGGCGGAGGAGGGGGGGGGTAGACGTGGAGGAGAAGGGGGTAGAGGTAGAGGAGGAGGAGGGAGAGAGAAGATGCAGTCAATAACCTCCTTTCTGCAGAATGTTGAGAGCCAGAGAGAACACAGTGGTTGCGTCCCAAATGGCACCCTAATATATAGGGAATAGGGTGCCATCTGGGAATAAGCCTGTCTGTCAGTGGAAATCATTTAAAGCCAAACACAAAACCTTACATTGGTCACCGAACACTGTCAGACGGTCGCTTAGTAACCTCTCGTTCTAGATAGATTCACTCTCGTGGCGCCAACAATGTCTTAGGGCAGAAAAGAACAGTCCTGGGAGAGAAAGTGTCCGTCCCAAATGGAACCTTATTCACTACATAGTGCACTACTTTTTACCAGAGCTCTATGCGATGCCAATAGGGTGCCAATTTAGGACACCGATAAAGGCAACAGCACTACTACTCACCCCAGCCAAATCTACCCCTCTCCTTCTCCACCACCCGGGGCAGCTTCTTAACGTACTCCTCAGATGCTGCATTGGCCTGCCTCTCTGCCAACTTGGACTTCCACGATCTGTTAACGCTAGGCTGGGCGGTATCCGTGGTAACCACATGGCCCAGATCCTCAGACACATCAAACACTCCGATGGAGGCCGTCACCTCGGTAACCGCTTCCACTAGTCCCTCCCCTTTCTCCACCACGGGCAGAGAGAGGGACTCCGGCCGCGAGGTGAAGGCACAGTCTTCAAGCGCCATCGGGAATGATGGTGTGTGTGTGTGTTACTGAGTTTTTGAGGTCTCCCCTATGGCAGACTCTGTCCAACGGTTATTGACTGTTTCATCCGGTTCTTTACGTCAAGGTCCTAGGATACAAAACAAAGAGGGGGAAATTGATCCAAATGATTATTGTGAGGTCATAGAAGAGTGGGGTATTTAGATGGCTCTGCATGCTGCAAATATGTTCTACAGGGAGTGTAGTAGGGCTACTGTTGAGCAGAACTGATGCCCTTCACTATACTGAATAACACTATGTTTTCGTCCCAAATGGCAACCTATTCCCTTTATAGTATGCTACTTTTGAACAGAGCCCTATGGACAAAATAAGTGCACTATAGGAATTAGGGTGCCATTTGGGAAGCAGTCTTCTGTCCCTCAAGAAATTGTCCTGACTCAATACCCATGTCTCTATCTGTCCTTGACACAACTTTCTCTGAACAACCCCTCCTATTTCCTTCAGTACAGTCTAATCTATATTAATGGAATAGGCCAGATTTTACAGGGAGGAATGAGTGAAGCCCTAATCTACGTCCCAAATTGCACCCCATTTCCTATGTAGTGCACTACTGTTGACCAGGGCCCATAGTGCTCTGGTCAACAGTAATGAAGGGGATAGGGTGCTATTTGGGAGTTTGCACTGAATAGTTCCACTGACAAGGACAGATTGGTTATTTCTCCTGTCTGACTGTGGGGGATGGGGAAAGTGAATTTGGTCCGAGAAAGAGTCACATATTGCCGAGACAAAACCATATGCTGTACATATAGCCTTAAGAATAAAGTCATGAGATTGGTCATGCATAGCCTGTGTGTGTGTTATGGGAGCACAATGAATTACAGGAATCTTTTCACGGAGTAAGGAGGCTATTCTTTATCAGAAAATGTACAATGCCACTTTTAACGTATTCTGTAATATAGGCCTATAACAACACAAAACAGCATTAAGACAGGTTCCATTCTAATAATGTGAATAATCACCGTGTTACGTATAAAATGGAGCCCGGTTTCCTCCAGTGATATAAAACACTACCTGGATAGCATATTCGGGTAACTAAACGCGTGGGGTGATGGAATAGCCTATAGCCTACGATGCTGACTATTCAACAATGACGCATTAAACATTTCTTAATGTATTCGATCAGAAAATGCACATTTATCAATCATAATCACTGAAAAAGAAAACAACAGTGATTTACCTTACCTGTAGTGGGTTTTGTCCCGCTTTCATGTGGTGATTGCCTTATCCTATTATATAATTTCCCGTCCCCTTATTTATTTATTTATTTATAAGGACCTTACAGATGAGTGGATGGACCAAGAGTGAGCCTCGGAGATCGTCGGCTCAGGTTCGACCATCCGACAAATGTTTTATGTTTACCTTCGGCTCTGCTGAACAGGAGGGTGTTCGACGCAGCATCAGTTCAGTCCTCTCCTCTCAACAGGAAACAAAGGCAAGCCCAAGCAAACGACTCTGCTTTTTAGACGTCTGTAATCCTCAATGAACAGCGGGCTGATTATAGAAAAAGCCGTTAAGTATTGACAAATAGCATATTCTTATATTTTCCAAGTTTGTCTGCAAAGAGTTTAAAATGGTGGCAGTTCGTCCGTACAGACCATTGGGTACAGACAGTGCAGCGAGCAGCAGCACCGATCCGCATCCGATAAAATTGTATGAATCACCTGCAGCTGTGCAGGTGTTAGATCATGGGAGCGACAGTCGAGGGGGATGCTGTCATCACCATCACCCATAAACCATCACCCAGATTCATGATCATTACAGGCATTAGAGATTTAAACCATTGTGCTGTTTTGCCAACTGTTTTACACAGATGGGAAAGTCTGGACATTTTAGATGAAGATGATTTGAGGAGGCATTTACAACCGGAGGTTGTCAGGTATATACCATTTTATGATCCAGTAGACCTATTCTTCAATAGGCTTGCAGGAGGTCATAATGATATTCGGGCTGTGGAGGATGACGTTTTGAAAATAAATGAATTAATATCCATGTGAAACAACCAGTTTCTGAACAGCCAAATAGCCTAACATCATTGACAATAAACGAATTCATAATGTTTTTCAGAAAGAATTGGTCTTCTGATGCATTCAATGGTTAATCACATTTAGGCTACTATTTTTTATTATAAGGGTTTATTTTTGTAATTATTGGGTCGCCTCTGTGTGCAATACCACTTCCAATGCACCAGGTGACGCACCTTTTCTGTACTTGTCACATGCCGATAACGCGACCGGAAGCGTACATTTTTTTCCTTTTTCAAGATGTCGGTGTATGGCCCCGTGGTGAAAATTCACCCTGTTGTTCTCGCCTCCATCGGCGACTCTTACGAAAGGAGAAATGAGGGAGCGAGTCGTGTGATCGGAACCCTGCTTGGTAATTTACTCCTAAACTTACTTTAGCTCTAAAGAAAATTGATTAGAAGCGCAGGGTGTCTACCTGCATGTCTCGGCTAGCTAGCTAGCTACGGCTAACTTAGCTTGCATCACTTTGCTGATGCATTGCCAGGCTCTCACATCCTCTTGATTCGAGAATATACTAAAGCTCCTCTGATTATAAAGGTTTGACCAAGTATTAAAATGTTTTTAGCTTGCCTAGACTACTGTGGAATGTTTTTGTTGTTGAAACTTTGCTTGCTAGCCATAGGAGTAGTTGAATTTGTCCCCATAACATAGGCCCAACACGATTATCATAACTTATTGCATTCCTTGTCTTCCTCAGGTACAATTGACAAGCACTCTGTTGAGGTCACCAACTGTTTCTCCGTCCCCCACAATGAGTCTGAAGATGAGGTGATGAGAACTGTCACTGATGCAACTATATATCTATCTGTCCTATCTATATCCTATCTATCTAACGTTATCTATCGCTGTAGTGTAGAAATTAGGATAGCTTGCACATGTAGTCCTATAATTGACACTGGTGTCTTTGTGATGGGGGACAGGTTGCTGTGGACATGGAGTTTGCCAAGAACATGTATGAGCTTCATAAGAGGGTGTCACCCAGCGAGGTCATCGTTGGATGGTGAGTTGGCTTATATTCTTCCCTAGTCCATTAGATAAAGCTTTTGTCCCACACCGGTACTAACAATTCATTACAACTTATTCAATTAACTAGAAAAAAAGGTACATTTCTTAAAAGTAAATGTGTGTGCTTGTCAGCTGTCCAAAAGCCTGTGGTGGAGTCAGAACACTGCCCTAAAGGGAAACCGTTCTTCTTCAACAGGTATGCCACTGGCTTTGAGATCACTGAGCACTCAGTGTTGATCCATGAGTATTACAGCCGAGAGGCCACAAACCCCATTCACATGACCATGGACACCGCCCTGCAGAGTGGCAAGATGAACATCCGTGCCTACGTCAGGTCAGTGACTTCCCCCACAACCTCTCACTTTAACCAGTCTCTCTTCTGTCTCAGTATTTTAGTTTGTCCGTTGCAAAGCTATTGTTGACTCCATCCCAAGCAAAGTTCCTTCAACTCCCTGTGACTTCCTGATCTCATATTTCATTTTTTTTTGTTTGTTTGCATTTGCTGTTTCATTACTTTGCTTTTTAAGCACTTTGGCATTCCTTATGATGGGTTAAATAAATTAGTATTGTTTTTTCCATTGCTTTGTTTGCCCTGACAGTGCCCAGATGGGTGTGCCGGGAAAGACTGTCGGTGTGATGTTCACCCCCCTGAGTGTGAAATACAAGTATTACGACACAGAGAGGATAGGTGGTAAGAACCTTCATTATTTTCTTGCCTTGTTTTCTGTCCGTTTAACAATTCTCTATGTCCCCTTTGTGCCTTGCTTGGACATTGTATTATTTGTTACGCCATGTCCCACGGGGGGCCAGTATGATTTTTTTTATTTTTTATAAATGTATGAACTCACTAACTGTAAGTAACGTCTGCTAAATTACTAAAATGTAAAAATGTATTTTTGTTGGGGGGGGGAGCCTTAATAAAAATGATAAAATAATTATTGTATTCTAGTTGACCTTCTCCAGAGAACGAGAGATGCTCCTAACACCACCAATGGGCTGACCTCTGACCTCTGCCAGGTGGGCGGGGCAGCAGGCCGCGTTCAGGACATGCTGGCCACTGTACTGACCTACATTGAGGATGTGTTGGTGAGTAGCCTGCACACACAGAGCCTATATATGGCTGCGTCCAAAATGGCATCCTATTCCATTACAGAGTCGTCCGTTATGTCAACCATTTTACCGTATGCAGCTCATCTGAAAAGAGTTGATTTTAGTTGAGTTACGACTTCATTCGTGTTTATGCGTCTCTGTGGCCATAACTTAAGCCTTTCTTTCTGTATGTTTCTCAGTCTGGTAAGCAGACGGCAGATAACAGTGTTGGACGGTACCTGATGGATCTGGTCAACAAGGTTCCTAAGATCACAGCAGAGGACTTTGAGACCATGCTCAACTCCAACATCAATGTAAGTAATTATGCCTCTTTTGGATTTGGGCCTGTAATAATCAAGCGTCTCAGAGTAGGAGTGTTGATCTAGGATCAGTTTAGCCTTTTAGATCACAATGATTAAGATTACATGGACAGGGAGGACCTGATCCTAGATCAGTACTCCTACTCTGAGATGCTTGATACATAAGGCCCCAGATCTGTGGAATTGATTCAGTTGAACAGCTATAGTAAATATTTGTCCCTTGCACTCATGACATTTGTGTAAATGTATACCTTTTGTCTTTCACAGGACCTGTTGATGGTGACCTATCTATCTAACCTGACTCAAGCACAGATCGCCCTGAATGAGAAGATCGTGGTACTCTGAGCATTGAGGGATCAGGATAGTTTAAATCAAAATCAAATCACATTTTATTTGTCACAACACATGTTTAGCAGATATTATTGCGGATGTAGCGAAATGCTTGTGTTTCTAGCTCCCAACAGTGCAGTATATCTAACAATTCGGTTAGATATAACAATTTAGTTCTTAATAAAGAGTGATGGATATTGAATTTTTTGGTATACGTCTTTAGCTCAAATGAATAAAGGTGATATACAGTAAAGTGTGTAATTGCAATGTTTTTGCTTTCTACAACTGAAGTGTTTTCTAGCTAAACCAATTTATTTGCAGATTCCACAATGTGTTCTTGAATGGCGCAATGCATGCATAGTAAACATTTTTTTTTTTTCTTCTGGAAAAGCAGTATGAATATAAATTAAAGCTCAGAAGCATTTGGTTGAGTGAGTACTCTCTCCCCCTATGGGTGGTGTCCTATGGGTGGTTTCACAAGTAATACAAACAGGCCTCATATGTAGGGCCCTGTGTTTTCTGCAATCATGTGACATGGCAAGATTTTATCCTGTGTTTTAAGCCTCATCCAGAAATGAAAATTGCACCAAAAATTAAAGATTGTGCGAAATACATGGCCCTACTCATACAGTATGATGACTACGCAGATTAGTTACCAGTTCAAGTCCCTAGGATGAAATCCCTATTTGGTCCACAGGGTGGCACCAAAGAGCTCAGGTCTGTTGCCTGGCACTGTGAGGGGTCTCCTAGGCAACAGGGGTCATAGATGGAGAGAGGGCAGGGACTGGGAGAAGAGCAAAGGTCCAATTAATTCTGATGACCAGAGGGTCAAAGAGATGTGCTGTATACCCCTATGGACCCTGGTCAAAAGTGGTGCACTTTATAGGGAATAGGGTCCCATTTGGGATGCACATTTGACAGAGCATACCCTACATATAATAGTCATCTTTTGTATCCTCTTTCTGGGTGGAGTCAACAGTTATGTACACCATATTTACCTTCCTGGTCCCATGTGGCTCAGTACGGGGGACCAGTACGGAAATGTATGCACTCACTACTGTAAGTTTCTCTGGATAAGAGCATCTGCTAAATGACTAAAATGTGACTGAGACACTTAAATGAAACCTGATTCATGCATCCCATTCATTTCTTTGAATCTTGATTTAAAAATAGTTTAATGAAATATGCAAAGTTCTGTCTTTTCCCCCTGTTGCTACCATGAATAGAGTTACAGTATCAAGGGGTAACAGAGTACATTGACCAAGCGTTACAGTATCGAGGGGGTTAACAGAGTACATTGACCAAGCGTTACAGTATCAAGGGGTAACAGAGTACATTGATCAAGTGTTACAGTGTCGAGGGGTAACGAGTACATTGACCCAGCGTTACGGTATCGAAGGGTAGCAGAGTACATTGACCAAGCGTTACAGTATCGAGGGGTAACAGAGTACATTGACCAAGCGTTACAGTATCAAGGGGTAACAGAGTACATTGATCAAGTGTTACAGTGTCGAGGGGTAACGAGTACATTGACCCAGCGTTACGGTATCGAAGGGTAGCAGAGTACATTGACCAAGCGTTACAGTATCAAGGGGTAACAGAGTACATTGACCAAGCGTTACAGTGTTGAGGGTAACAGAGTACATTGACCAAGCGTTACAGTGTCGAGGGGTAACAGAGTACATTGACCAAGTGTTACAGTATCGAGGGGTAACAGAGTACATTGACCAAGCGTTACAGTATCGAGGGGTTACAGAGTACATTGACCTAGCATTACAGTATCGAGGGGTAACAGAGTACATTGACCTAGCATTACAGTATCGAGGGGTAACAGAGTACATTGACCAAGCGTTACAGTATTGAAGGGTAACAGAGTACATTGACCAAGCGTTACAGTATCGGGGTGAAACAGAGTACATTGACCAAGCGTTACAGTATCGAGGGGTTACAGAGTACATTGACCTAGCATTACAGTATCGAGGGGTAACAGAGTACATTGACCAAGCGTTACAGTATTGAAGGGTAACAGAGTACATTGACCAAGCGTTACAGTATTGAAGGGTTAACTGAGTACATTGACCAAGCGTTACAGTATCGGGGTGAAACAGAGTACATTGACCAAGCGTTACAGTATCGAGGGGTTACAGAGTACATTGACCAAGCGTTACAGTATTGAAGGGTAACAGAGTACATTGACCAAGCGTTACAGTATCGGGGTGAAACAGAGTACATTGACCAAGCGTTACGGTATCGAGGGGTTACAGAGTACATTGACCTAGCATTACAGTATCGAGGGGTAACAGAGTACATTGACCAAACATTGACAATTTCATCCTATGTGTAGGATCAAGGCAGCTGTGTTGCAAAGAGACTCATTTAATTCTCACATAACAAACTAGTTAGAGAAATAATATATTGCTGTCATTATCTAATCAAAACTATTATAGCATTATGATCTGTGGTACTGGGGTTCGCTGATTTTGTCTGCGTCCAAAATGGCACCATATTCCCTATGTACCGCTGCTGACCAGAGCCCTATGCACTATAGGGAATAGGGTGCCATTTGGGATGTACAGTGGGGGAAAAAAAGTATTTAGTCAGCCACCAATTGTGCAAGTTCTCCCACTTAAAAAGATGAGAGAGGCCTGTAATTTTCATCATAGGTACACGTCAACTATGACAGACAAAATGAGGAAAAGAAATCCAGAAAATCACATTGTAGGATTTCTAATGAATTTATTTGCAAATTATGGTGGAAAATAAGTATTTGGTCACCTACAAACAAGCAAGATTTCTGGCTCTCACAGACCTGTAACTTCTTCTTTAAGAGGCTCCTCTGTCCTCCACTAGTTACCTGTATTAATGGCACCTGTTTGAACTTGTTATCAGTATAAAAGACACCTGTCCACAACCTCAAACAGTCACACTCCAAACTCCACTATGGCCAAGACCAAAGAGCTGTCAAAGGACACCAGAAACAAAATTGTAGACCTGCACCAGGCTGGGAAGGCTGAATCTGCAATAGGTAAGCAGCTTGGTTTGAAGAAATCAACTGTGGGAGCAATTATTAGGAAATGGAAGACATACAAGACCACTGATAATCTCCCTCGATCTGGGGCTCCACACAAGATCTCACCCCCGTGGGGTCAAAATGATCACAAGAACGGTGAGCAAAAATCCCAGAACCACATGGGGGACCTAGTGAATGACCTGCAGAGAGCTGGGACCAAAGTAACAAAGCCTACCATCAATAACACACTACGCCGACAGGGACTCAAATCCTGCAGTGCCAGACGTGTCCCCCCTGCTTAAGCCAGTACATGTCCAGGCCCGTCTGAAGTTTGCTAGAGTGCATTTGGATGATCCAGAAGAGGATTGGGAGAATGTCATATGGTCAGATGAAACCAAAATAGAACTTTTTGGTAAAAACTCAACTCGTCGTGTTTGGAGGACAAAGAATGCTGAGTTGCATCCAAAGAACACCATACCTACTGTGAAGCATGGGGGTGGAAACATCATGCTTTGGGGCTGTTTTTCTGCAAAGGGACCAGGATGACTGATCCGTGTAAAGGAAAGAATGAATGGGGCCATGTATCGTGAGATTTTGAGTGAAAACCTCCTTCCATCAGCAAGGGCATTGAAGATGAAACGTGGCTGGGTCTTTCAGCATGACAATGATCCCAAACACACCGCCCGGGCAACGAAGGAGTGGCTTCGTAAGAAGCATTTCAAGGTCCTGGAGTGGCCTAGCCAGTCTCCAGATCTCAACCCCATAGAAAATCTTTGGAGGGAGTTGAAAGTCTGTGTTGCCCAGCGACAGCCCCAAAACATCACTGCTCTAGAGGAGATCTGCATGGAGGAATGGGCCAAAATACCAGCAACAGTGTGTGAAAACCTTGTGAAGACTTACAGAAAACGTTTGACCTGTGTCATTGCCAACAAAGGGTATATAACAAAGTATTGAGAAACTTTTGTTATTGACCAAATACTTATTTTCCACCATAATTTGCAAATAAATTCATAAAAAATCCTACAATGTGATTTTCTGGATTTTTTAAAACATTTTGTCTGTCATAGTTGACGTGTACCTATGATGAAAATTACAGGCATCTCTCATCTTTTTAAGTGGGAGAACTTGCACAATTGGTGGCTGACTAAATACTTTTTTCCCCCACTGTAACTATTCCCCCCCCCCCCCCCCCCTTACTTTGTAGACCCACCTTTTGCAGCAATTACAGCTGCAAGTCTCTTGGGGTATGTCTCTATAAGCTTGGCACATCTAGCCACTGGGATTTTTGCCCATTCAGCAAAACTGCTCCAGCTCCTTCAAGTTGGATGGGTTCCACTTGTGTACAGCAATCTTTAAGTCATACCACAGATTCTCAATTGGATTGAGGTCAGGGCTTTGACTAGGCCATTCCAAGACATTTAAATGTTTCCCCTTTAACCACTCTAGTGTTGCTTTAGCAGTATGCTTAGGGTCATTGTCCTGCTGGAAGGTGAACCTCCGTCCCAGTCTCAAATCTCTGGAAGACTGAAACATGTTTCCCTCAAGAAATTCTCTGTATTTAGCGCCATCCATCATTCCTTCAATTCTGACCAGTTTCCCAGTCCCTGCCGATGAAAAACATCCCCACAGCATCATGCTTCACTATAGGGATGGTGTTCTCGGGGTGATGAGAGGTGTTGGGTTTGCGCCAGACAATGCGTTTTCCTTGATGGCCAAAAAGCTACATTTTAGTCTCATCTGACCAGATTACCTTCTTCCATATGTTTGAGGAGTCTCCCACATGCCTTTTGGCGAACACCAAACGTGTTTGCTTATTTTTTTCTATAAGCAATGGCTTTTTTCTGGCCACTCTTCCATAAAGCCCAGCTCTGTGGAGTGTACGGCTTAAAGTGGACCCATGTACAGACACTCCAATCTCTGTTATTTATTTGTTCAAAATTTTTGAAACAAGTAATTTTTTTAATTCCACTTCACCAATTTGGACTATTTTGTGTATGTCCATTACATGAAATCCAAATAACAATCCATTTAAATTACAAGTTGTAATGCAACAAAATAGGAAAAACACCAAGGGGGATGAATACTTTTGCAAGGCACTGTATGGTTGAACTGGGAAGCATACAGTGGGAAAATACTATAAACTACCGGCACTTGGGCTTTAATTTTCTAAAAGGAATTGGGCTGTGAGATCTTTTGTATTGTGGCATTACCTAAAGAGTGTCAAGATTAAATATCGTGCATGAATGAATTCTTAATGTAGATCATCTCACGAATTGCAAAGACCCAGAGCTACTATAGGTAAGATTGACCTTAGAACTACAGTACTGTTCTCTAAAGGGAGGCTTTTTTTGTGGGTTTCATTAGCCTTTATATGCTCAAGGCTCATTAAGACAGTCCATAAGGCTCTTGTCAAAAGTAGTGCACTATATAAGGAATAGGGTGCCATTTTGGATGCACACAGCATATATGCACACTGGTCTATGACCAAACTAATGAGGAGTTTAATGCTGTATGAAGACACATGGCCATTGTGTTCTTGTGTTAGAGCAGTTCCCTTTCAGCGCTCCACAAAGGGACAGGCAGTCTCCATGGAGAAATGCAGAACTCCTTTTGTTGTTGTTTTGCATTTGTTACTGACCATAACTAACTTCGGCTACACAATTCTACTGCTGCTGACTACCCTGACCTTCTATCCACTTCCAGCTTCTGTCTCGAAGGATACATACAGTGGGGAAAAAAAGTATTTAGTCAGCCACCAATTGTGCAAGTTCTCCCACTTAAAAAGATGAGAGAGGCCTGTAATTTTCATCATAGGTACACGTCAACTATGACAGACAAAATTAGATTAGGATTTTTAATGAATTTATTTGCAAATTATGGTGGAAAATAAGTATTTGGTCAATAACAAAAGTTTCTCAATACTTTGTTATATACCCTTTGTTGGCAATGACACAGGTCAAACGTTTTCTGTAAGTCTTCACAAGGTTTTCACACACTGTTGCTGGTATTTTGGCCCATTCCTCCATGCAGATCTCCTCTAGAGCAGTGATGTTTTGGGACTGTCGCTGGGCAACACGGACTTTCAACTCCCTCCAAAGATTTTCTATGGGTTTGAGATCTGGAGACTGGCTAGGCCACTCCAGGACCTTGAAATGCTTCTTACGAAGCCACTCCTTCGTTGCCCGGGCGGTGTGTTTGGGATCATTGTCATGCTGAAAGACCCAGCCACGTTTCATCTTCAATGCCCTTGCTGATGGAAGGAGGTTTTCACTCAAAATCTCACGATACATGGCCCCATTCATTCTTTCCTTTACACCAGGGGTGTCAAACTCATTTTAGCTCAGGGGCCACATAGAGGAAAATCTATTCCCAAGTGGGCCGGACCGGAAAAATCATGGTATATATAACTTAAAAACAACAACTTCAGATTGTTTTCTTTGTTTTAATACGATCAACATACAACATAAAGCTGGAGCCTGAGGACAGTGTGTCCAAAATAGTACAAGCACAACATCACTATTAATCATAAAACACATCAAGTTTATTTGAAAATTCTAAAGAAAAAGAACACACAAACACACAATGCCTCAGTGATTAACAGAACTGTTTCACAGATCACAGAACTATATCAGGGTGTCATTTCTCAGGCAGAAATGTAGATAAAAATAATGAAATCCTGTTCCCCAAACAAGTGCAAGAACCACAGAGTCAAGAATAGGTTAAATATACAAATAAAATAAAATCAATTATAAACAATAGCACATCAACATAAAAACATATAAACATAAATCTGAAAGCGTTGCTCAAACTCCCGTAACAGTCCCGTTATTTTATCTTTGAACCGCTTCATGTCTGCCACATGTTGGGTCGTGCACACATTTTTCAGACAGGGGAAGTGAGCTGCATCACCACCGGCAAGTTGCGTCTCCCACAATGACAGCTTCAACTTGAAAGAACGTATGCTGTCACAATACTGCGTGACAACTTTGTTGCGCCCTTGCAGCTGTTTGTTCAAGTTATTCAGGTGCTCTGTAACATCCACCATAAATGCAAGGTCCTGCATCCATTCTGCGGAATGAAATTCTAACACTGGTTTGCCCTTTTCTTCCATGAACTGTTCAATTTATTCTCGTAAATCAAAGAAACGCCTCAGCACAGCACCTCGGCTTAACCATCTTACCTCAGTGTGGTATGGCAGGCCATAGATGTGGTCTTTCTCTCTGAGAAGGCTGTCAAACTGACGGTGATTCAGGCTTCTGGATCGGATGAAATTAACAGTTTGGATGACCACCTTCATGACGTTATCCATCTTTAATGACTTGCAACACAAAGCCTCCTGGTGCAAAATACAGTGAAAAGTCAAAAAATCACGTCCTCCATTTGCAGATTGCACTTTCTCTCTGAACTTTGTCACAACGCCTGCTTTTTTCCCGATCATTGAGGGCGCACCATCTGTAGCCAGGCTGACAGCGGGGACCAGTCCACTCCGACCCTGTCCAGCGCGCCCGACGAGTGCGGTAAAAATATCAGCTGCTGTCGTTGTATCTGTCATCGGCACCAACTCCACGAACTCCTCGGTGACGGTCAATGTGTCATCAACTCCGCGGATGAAAATGGCCAGTTGTGCAACATCTGTAATGTCCGTGCTTTCATCAATTGCAACCGAAACGCAATAAATGACTTTACTTTTTGCTTCAACTGGCTGTCCAAATCCACTGAAAGATCGGAAATCCTGTCTGCAACTGTGTTTCTTGTCAGGCTGATATTTGCAAAAGCCTGCCGCTTTCAGGGCACACAATCTCCGCTGCCTTCATCATGCATGTTTTTACAAATTCACCCTCACTAAATGGTTTTGAAGCCACTGCGATTTCATTAGCAATGAGGTAGCTAGCTTTCACTGCAGCGTCACTGATGTCTCGGCTGTGAGTAAACACAGACTGCTGTTTCTTCAGACCCGCCAACAGTTCATTCACCTTCTCTCATCTCCGCTGTCCTTGAAAGTTGTCATATTTGTCGGCATGAAGACTCACATAGTGGCGACGAAGGTTATATTCTTTCAGCACTGCAACATGCTCTGAACACACCAAACATACAGCTTTCCCATTCAATTCCGTGAATAAATAGGATGACCAGTTTTCTTGGAACACTCTGCACTCTGCGTCCACTTTTCTCTTTTTTGACAGAGACATATTGGGGCAATGAGGGTGCCAAAGCACATAATGTTAAAAGTAGAAGCCGTAATAAATATCGCGGGCAAAACAAAGTAGCTCATTGGCTGCACGTGCTTGACCTACTTGCTCTGCCCCGGTATAAACAGTTTGCTTGCTTAACACAATTGCTATTGCGCCATCCAGTGGATGCAATTGGAACAGCAGTTTATTTTATTGAAAAATTGCAGCGCATTTTTATACTTTACAAAAAATATATATTTTTTTATTTATTTTTTCAAAATCATCTCGCGGGCCAGATTAAACCCGTTTGCGGGCCTGATCCGGCCTGTGGGCCGGACGTTTGACACCCCTGCTTTACACGGATCAGTCGTCCTGGTCCCTTTGCAGAAAAACAGCCCCAAAGCATGATGTTTCCACCCCCATGCTTCACAGTAGGTATGGTGTTCTTTGGATGCAACTCAGCATTCTTTGTCCTCCAAACACGACGAGTTGAGTTTTTACCAAAAAGTTCTATTTTGGTTTCATCTGACCATATGACATTCTCCCAATCCTCTTCTGGATTTTCCAAATGCACTCTAGCAAACTTCAGACGGGCCTGGACATGTACTGGCTTAAGCAGGGGGACACGTCTGACACTGCAGGATTTGAGTCCCTGTCGGCGTAGTGTGTTACTGATGGTAGGCTTTGTTACTTTGGTCCCAGCTCTCTGCAGGTCATTCACTAGGTCCCCCCATGTGGTTCTGGGATTTTTGCTCACCGTTCTTGTGATCATTTTGACCCCACGGGGTGAGATCTTGCGTGGAGCCCCAGATCGAGGGAGATTATCAGTGGTCTTGTATGTCTTCCATTTCCTAATAATTGCTCCCACAGTTGATTTCTTCAAACCAAGCTGCTTACCTATTGCAGATTCAGTCTTCCCAGCCTGGTGCAGGTCTACAATTTTGTTTCTGGTGTCCTTTGACAGCTCTTTGGTCTTGGCCATAGTGGAGTTTGGAGTGTGACTGTTTAAGGTTGTGGACCGGTGTCTTTTATACTGATAACAAGTTCAAACAGGTGCCATTAATACAGGTAACGAGTGGAGGACAGAGGAGCCTCTTAAAGAAGAAGTTACAGGTCTGTGAGAGCCAGAAATCTTGCTTGTTTGTAGGTGACCAAATACTTATTTTCCACCATCATTTACAAATAAATTCATTAAAAATCCTACAATGTGATTTTCTGGATTTTTTTTCCTCAATTTGTCTGTCATAGTTGACGTGTACCTATGATGAAAATTACAGGCCTCTCTCATCTTTTTAAGTGGGAGAACTTGCACAATTGGTGGCTGACTAAATACTTTTTTCCCCCACTGTATGCGCGCTAAAAATGTTTTGTCTAATTTCTTGTTTGTTTCACAACAGAAAATATTTGGCATCTTCAAAGTGGTAGGCATGTTGTGTGAATCAAATGATACAAACCCCCCCAAAATCTATTTTAATTCCAGGTTGTAAGGCAACAAAATAGGAAAAATGCCAAGGGGGTTAATACTTTCGCAAGCCACTGTATGTTTGGTTCACAAGCACTAATTATAGTTTTTAATTAGAGGCCATTGTGTGTAAACCCTGCCAAGCCAAAATCATAGGCGAATGGAAATGCATGCTTCCGTTCGTGGAATGAAGTCATGAATTTGGGATTCTGTCGCGGATTCAGCCGAGGCTGCTTCTCCTCCTTGCTCGGGCAGGCTTCGGCGTTCGTCGTCACCGGAGTACTGGCTACCACCGATCTATGTTTCTGTGTTCTACTTGTTTTGTCTTCATTGTACACACCTGGTTCCCATTATGTCTATGATTTGTTTTCCTATTCAACCCTCTGGCTCCCACTGTGTTGTGTGCATGTTTGTTCATGTTTGGTTGTCGTCTGGTGAGCGGGTTTGTTTCCTCCCTGCGTGGAGGTTATGTTCTTTACGTTACCTACGAGTAAAGTACGTTTTCGATTAGCTCTGTGTCCTGCGCCTGACTTCGTCCTACCGCATCACACTGACACCCTGACAGATTCTGCGAGAAAGTCATGAATTTGGGATTCTTCGAGATTAAGTCACGAATTTGAGATTGTGGCTGTCGTTCCCTTTGTTTAGTTGTTGACATGAACATAAATGCATCTCTTCTGGGGATGTATTAATGTTTGTTTTCACAGGTATGTCAACCCCTATCACTTTTTGTGTCCCAAATGGCACCCTATTAAATATGTACTGCACTACTTTTGACCAGGGCCCATAGGGCTTTGGTCAAAAGTAGCGAATGATATAGTAAATAGGGTGCCATTTGGGACACTGATACTATCTGGCCCTCCCATGGCTTATCTCCAAGGAATGCCAGTGTGTCACAGCATTCCAACTGGGAACAGAACATTGGCCTTCTGGTTTGTTTGTTGGAGAACTGTACAGTACTCTACATGGAATACTATAAACCAATCACTCATTCTTTGATTAACTATGTCGTGAAAATTAGGTCTTGCAGACATACACTACCGGTCCAAAGTTTCAGAACACCTACTCATTCAAGGGTTTTTCTTTATTTGCACTATTTTCTACATTGTAGAATAGTAGTGAAGAGATCAAAACTATGAAATAATACATATCGAATCACGTAGTAACCAAAAAAGTGTTTAACAAATCAAAATATATTTGAGATTCTTCAAATAGCCACCCTTTGCCTTGATGACAGCTTTGAACACTCTTGGCATTCTCTCAACCAGCTTCATGAGGTAGTCACCTGGAATGCATTTCAATGAACAGGTGTGCCTTCCTAAAAGTTAATTTGTGGAATTTCTTTCCTTCTTAATGCATTTGAGCCAATCAGTTGTGTTGTGACAAGGTAGGAGGGGTAAACAGAAAATAGCACTATTTGGTAAAAGACCAAATCCATATTATGGCAAGAACAGCTCAAATAAGCAAAGAGAAACGACAGTCCATCATTATTTTAAGACATGAAGGTTAGTCAATACGGAACATTTCAAGAACTTTGAACGTTTCTTCAAGTGCAGTCGCAAAAACCATTAAGCGCTATGATGAAACTGGCTCTCATGAGGACCACCACAGGAATGGAAGACCCAGAGTTACCTCTGCTGCAGAGGATAAGTTCATTAGAGTTACCAGCCTCAGAAATCGCAGCCCAAATAAATGCTTCACAGAGTTCAAGTCACAGACACATCTCAACATCAACTGTTCAGAGGAGACTGTGTGAATCAGGCCTTCATGGTTTCCCCGTGAGTTCGGGAACTGTAGTGTACTTTATTTTGCCTGGGACATTTCTCCACATTTCTAGCAGCGAGCATTCATTTGAGTAGGATTCGACAAAGTCCCAAATGGCACCCTATTCGCTATACAGTGCACTACTTTTGACCAGGGTCCATAGGTCTCTGGTTTCCACATTATGGTACTTATCGGACAGTTTCTCTCTCATTTTACAGTCTGTCCAGGGTCCTGAATTGTCCGGCAGCAAGATGAACCACAAGGCTCCACCACAAGTCTTTGTGGCAAAACCCAAAACAGCATCCCTATTTCTATGGTCTTCTTATATCTTCTAGATCTATGATGAGAAAAGCATATGTTTTATGGAATATTTCACTTTCTGAGGGCCCACACTGGTAGTTCAATTCAGATGACAGTGTTAGAGGATGTGGGTGCGTCTCAAATGGTACCCTATTCCCTTTATAGTGCACTTATTTTGACCAGAGCCCTATGGGCGTTTGTCAAGTGTAGCGCACTATATAGGGGATAGGGTGCCATTAGGGTCGCATCCTGGGTCTCCAGTCTGATCCAACTTCCATAATAACTAAATGCTACTTCTGGCTTTTCATTTGACTGCTTTTCCGTTACACTCCTCTGTAATAATCTGAGTATTAATCAAAAGTTGTAATTTTTTTGTATAAAAAGGATTTTATTACCCAGTGAGTCAACCCTCTGTTCTGAAATAGGCCCAACATGGCTTCAGTTAGGGTTGGGGTCAGACAAGCCCAACATGGCTTCAGTTAGGGGAAGATCACCCATGGACTGCCAGACAGTGGGCCACATGGCAGGAAATGGGTAAAAATTACGATACACTAGCATTTTATTTCTGGCAATATTGCTGAGCAATATTGCTGACAACGGAGTGGGGTATGAGACACTGGAGCAACGATGAGCAATGAGAACATGGACATGAATAATAGATTTCATATGAAGCAGATATGAATTTAAAACTTAATTTCCCCATTTATTAACTCATCTCTTACAGCTTGTTGCTGTCTGTTGACTGCCACATCTTTACTGACCTCCAAAATTGCAAATGTATCACGGCCTTAAGGCTGAATTATTTCCCCTCTGTCATTTAATGATATGTTCCTAATACAGTGGCAGGAAAACACTTCTAGCTAGTGTGGAAAACACTTCTAGCTAGTACTGTAATTCCTGCAATGCCACCCTATTCCCTATATAGTGTACTACTTTTGACCATAGCCCATAGGGACGTGCACTATATAGGGAATAGGGTGCCATTTGGGACGATCGTCACTGAGTGTCCAGCCTTGTCTCATCAGGGAGGCAGCAGTCCTGGAAAAGATGATGCAGCACTCACTGGCAGGATCTGTAATCTGATTGGACGTCAAACACAAGGCCGGAGCCTCTGCATTCCTGTGCCGGGAGATACTGCTGTCATCGCCTAAAGCAGTGGGGCTGCATGCCAAATGGCACTCTATTCCCTTCGTAGTGCACTACTTTTTGACCAGGGACCATAGGGCTCTGGTCAAAAGTAGTGCACTTTATAAGGAATAGGGTACCATTTGGGAAACAACCTAGGATGGGCATCACAGAGGAAAACTCTCCCTACACCTCTGCTGATAAGAGTGTACAAACTCACCCTCACCTTAACAAAAAACAGACCTAATTACTACTATACCCCGTGGGGAGCGCACAGAGCGGAGTGCCCAGAATCTGGTGAGGGAAACTATTAGACCCTCTCTACAGAAAGAGTAGAGACTACATTTACATTTTACATTTATGTCATTTAGCAGACGCTCTTATCCAGAGCGACTTACAAATTGGTGCATTCACCTTATAGCCAGTGGGATAACCACTTTACAATATGTTTTTTTTTTTTTTTTTTGGGGTGGGGGGGTAGAAGGATTACTTTATCCTATCCCAGGTATTCCTTAAAGAGGTGGGGTTTCAAGTGTCTCCGGAAGGTGGTGAGTGACTCCGCTGTCCTGGCGTCGTGAGGGAGCTTGTTCCACCATTGGGGTGCCAGAGCAGCGAACAGTTTTAACTGGGCTGAGCGGGAACTGTGCTTCCGCAGAGGTAGGGGGGCCAGCAGGCCAGAGGTGGATGAACGCAATGCCCTCGTTTGGGTGTAGGGTCTGATCAGAGCCTGAAGGTAAGGAGGTGCCGTTCCCCTCACAGCTCCGTAGGCAAGCACCATGGTCTTGTAGCAGATGCGAGCTTCAACTGGAAGCCAGTGGAGTGTGCGGAGGAGCGGGGTGACGTGAGAGAACTTGGGAAGGTTGAACACCAGATGGGCTGCAGCGTTCTGGATAAGTTGTAGGGGTTTAATGGCACAGGCCGGGAGCCCAGCCAACAGCGAGTTGCAGTAATCCAGACGGGAGATGACAAGTGCCTGGATTAGGACCTGTGCCGCTTTCTGTTTAAGGTAGGGTCGTACTCTGCGAATGTTGTAGAGCATGAACCTGCAGGATCGGGTCACCGCTTTGATGTTAGCGGAGAACGACAGGGTGTTGTCCAGGGTCACGCCAAGGTTCTTTGCACTCTGGGAGGAGGACACAATGGAGTTGTCAACCGTGATGGTGAGATCATGGAACGGGCAGTCCTTCCCCGGGAGGAAGAGCAGCTCTGTCTTGCCGAGGTTCAGCTTGAGGTGGTGATCAGACATCCACACTGATATGTCTGCCAGACATATGGTTATCAGAAGGGGGAAAGGAGAAAATTAATTGTGTGTCGTCTGCGTAGCAATGATAGGAGAGACCATGTGAGGATATGACAGAGCCAAGTGACTTGGTGTATAGAGAGAATAGGAGAGGGCCTAGAACTGAGCCCTGGGGGACACCAGTGGTGAGAGCACGTGGTGCGGAGACAGATTCTCGCCACGCCACCTGGTAGGAGCAACCTGTCAGGTAGGATGCAATCCAAGAGTGAGCAGCGCCGGAGATGCCCAAATCGGAGAGGGTGGAGAGGAGGATCTGATGGTTCACAGTATCAAAGGCAGCGGATAGGTCTAGAAGGATAAGAGCAGAGGAGAGAGAGTTAGCTTTAGCAGTGCGGAGAGCCTCCGTGACACAGAGAAGAGCAGTCTCAGTTGAATGACCAGTCTGGAAACCTGACTGGTTTGGATCAAGAAGGTCATTCTGAGAGAGATAGCAGGTGAGTTGGCTAGAGACGGCACGCTCAAGAGTTTTGGAGAGAAAAGAAAGAAGGGATACTGGTCTGTAGTTGTTGACATCGGAGGGATCGAGTGTAGGTTTTTTGAGGAGGGGTGCAACTCTCGCTCTCTTGAAGACGGAAGGGACATGGCCAGCGGTCAAGGATGAGTTGATGAGGGAGGTGAGGTAAGGGAGAAGGTCTCCGGAAATGGTCTGGAGAAGAGAGGAGGGGATAGGGTCAAGCGGGCAGGTTGTTGGGCGGCCGGCCGTCACAAGTCGCAAGATTTCATCTGGAGAGAGGGGGGAGAAAGAAGTCAAAGCACAGGGTAGGGCAGTGTGAGCAGGACCAGCGGTGTCATTTGACTTAATAAAGGAGGATCGGATGTCGTCAACCTCCTTTTCAAAATGGTTGACGAAGTCATCTACAGAGAGGGAGGAGGGAGGGGGAGGAGGAGGATGATTCAGCAGGGAGGAGAAGGTGGCAAAGAGCTTCCTAGGGTTAGAGGCAGAGGCTTGACATTTAGAGTGGTAGAAAGTGGCTTTAGCAGCGGAAACAGAGGAAGAGAATGTAGAGAGGAGGGAGTGAAAAGATGACAGGTCCGCAGGGAGTCTAGTTTTCCTCCATTTCCGCTCGGCTGCCCGGAGCCCTCTTCTGTGAGCTCAAAATGAGTCATCAAGCCACGGAGCAGGAGGGGAGGACCGAGCCGGCCGGGAGGATAGGGGACATAGAGAGTCAAAAGATGCAGAAAGGGAGGAGAGGAGGGTTGAGGAGGCAGAATCAGGAGATCGGAGGGAGAAGGATTTAGCAGAGGGAAGAGATGATAGGATGGAAGAGGAGAGAGTAGCGGGAGAGAGAGAGCGAAGGTTGCGACGGCACATTACCATCTGAGTAGGGGCAGAGTGAGTAGTGTTGGAGGAGAGCGAGAGAGAAAAGGATACAAAGTAGTGGTCGGAGACTTGGAGGGGAGTTGCAGTGAGATTAGTAGAAGAACAGCATCTAGTAAAGATGAGGTCAAGCGTATTGCCTGCCTTGTGAGTAGAGGGGGACGGTGAGAGGGTGAGGTCAAAAGAGCAAAGGAATGGAAAGAAGGAGGCAGAGAGAAATGAGTCAAAGGCAGACGTAGGGAGGTTAAAGTCACCCAGAACTGTGAGGGGTGAGCCATCCTCAGGAAAGGAACTTATCAAGGCGTCAAGCTCATTGATGTACTCTCCAAGGGAACCTGGAGGGCGATAAATGACAAGGATGTTAAGCTTGAATGGGCTAGTGACTGTGACAGCATGGAATTCAAATGAGGAGATAGACAGATGGGTCAGGGGAAAAAGAGCGAATGTCCACTTGGGAGAGATGAGGATTCCTGTGCCACCGCCGCACTGACCAGATGCTCTCGGGGTATGCGAGAACAAATGGTCAGACGAGGAAAGAGCAGTAGGAGTAGCAGTGTTTTCTGTGGTAATCCATGTTTCGGTCAGCGCCAAGAAGTCGAGGGACTGGAGGGTAGCATAGGCTGAGATGAACTCTGCCTTGTTGGCCGCAGAACCGCAGTTCCAGAGACTACTAGACCCTCTCTACAGTAAGAGAAGAGACTACTAGACCCTCTCTACAGTAAGAGAAGAGACTACTAGACCCTCTCTACAGTAAGAAAAGAGACTACTAGACCCTCTCTACAGTAATAGGAGAGACTACTAGACCCTCTCTACAGTAAGAGAATAGACTACTAGACCCTCTCTAGAGTAAGAAAAGAGACTACTAGACCCTCTTTACAGTAAGAAAAGAGACTACTAGACCCTCTCTACAGTAGGAAGGGAGACGACTAGACCCTCTCTACAGTAAGAAAATAGACTACTAGACCCTCTCTACAGTAGGAAGGGAGACTACTAGACCCTCTCTACAGTAAGAAAATAGACTACTAGACCCTATCTACAGTAGGAGGAGTGTACTAGACCCTCTCTACAGTAAGAGGAGAGGCTACTAGACCCTCTCTACAATAAGAAAATAGACTACTAGACCCTCTCTACAGTAAGAGGAGAGACTACTAGACCCTCTCTACAGTAAGAGAGACTACTAGACCCTCTCTACAGTAAGAGGAGAGACTAATAGACCCTCTCTACAGTAAGAGTAGAGACTACTAGACCCTCTCTACAGTAAGAGGAGAGACTACTAGACCCTCTCTACAGTAAGATAAGAGACTATTAGACCCTCTCTACAGTAAGAGAAGAGACTACTAGACCCTCTCTACAGTAAGAAAAGAGACTACTAGACCCTCTCTACAGTAAGAGGAGAGACTACTAGACCCTCTCTACAGTAAGAAGGGAGACTACTAGACCCACTCTACAGTAAGAAAATAGACTACTAGACCCTCTCTACAGTAAAGGAGAGACTACTAGACCCTCTCTACAGTAAGAAAAGAGACTACTAGACCCTCTCTAGAGTAAGAAAAGAGACTACTAGACCCTCTCTACAGTAAGAGGAGAGACTACTAGACCCTCTCTACAGTAAGAAAAGAGACTACTAGACCCTCTCTAGAGTAAGAAAAGAGACTACTAGACCCTCTCTACAGTAAGAAAATAGACTACTAGACCCTCTCTACAGTAGGAAGGGAGACTACTAGACCCTCTCTACAGTAAGAAAATAGACTACTAGACCCTCTCTACAGTAGGAAGGGAGACTACTAGACCCTCTCTACAGTACGAGAAGAGACTACTAGACCCTCTCTACAGTAAGAATAGAGACTACTAGACCCTCTCTACAGTAAGAGGAGAGACTACTAGACCCACTCTACAGTAAGAGAAGAGACTACTAGACCCTCTCTACAGTAAGAGGAGAGACTACTAGACCCTCTCTACAGTAAGAGGAGAGACTACTAGACCCTCTCTACAGTAAGAGGAGAGACTACTAGACCCTCTCTACAGTAAGAGTAGAGACTACTAGACCCTCTCTACAGTAAGAGGAGAGACTACTAGACCCTCTCTACAGTAAGATAAGAGACTATTAGACCCTCTCTACAGTAAGAGAAGAGACTACTAGACCCTCTCTACAGTAAGAAGGGAGACTACTAGACCCACTCTACAGTAAGAAAATAGACTACTAGACCCTCTCTACAGTAAAGGAGAGACTACTAGACCCTCTCTACAGTAAGAAAAGAGACTACTAGACCCTCTCTAGAGTAAGAAAAGAGACTACTAGACCCTCTCTACAGTAAGAGGAGAGACTACTAGACCCTCTCTACAGTAAGAAAAGAGACTACTAGACCCTCTCTAGAGTAAGAAAAGAGACTACTAGACCCTCTCTACAGTAAGAAAATAGACTACTAGACCCTCTCTACAGCAGGAAGGGAGACTACTAGACCCTCTCTACAGTAAAAAAAATAGACTACTAGACCCTCTCTACAGTAGGAGGAAAGACTACTAGACCTTCATTACAGTAAGAGGAGAGACTACTAGACCCTCTCTACAGTAAGAAAAGAGACTACTAGACCCTCTCTACAGTAAGAATAGAGACTACTAGACCCTCTCTACAGTAAGAGTAGAGACTACTAGACCCTCTCTACAGTAAGAGGAGAGACTACTAGACCCTCTCTACAGTAAGAGAAGAGACTACTAGACCCTCTCTACAGTAAGAAAAGAGACTACTAGACCCTCTATACAGTAAGAAAATAGACTACTAGACCCACTCTACAGTAAGAGAAGAGACTACTAGACCCTCTCTACAGTAAGAAAAGAGACTACTAGACCCTCTCTACAGTAAGAGGAGAGACTACTAGACCCTCTCTACAGTAGGAGGAGAGACTACTTGACCCTCTCTACAGTAAGAAAATAGACTACTAAACCCTCTCTACAGTAAGAGGAGAGACTACTAGACCCTCTCTACAGTAAGAGGAGAGACTATTAGACCCTCTCTACAGTAATAGGAGAGACTACTAGACCCTCTCTATAGTAAGAAAAGATACAACTAGACCCTCTCTACATTAGGAAGGGAGACTACTAGACCCTCTCTACAGTAGGAAGAGACTACTAGACCCTCTCTACAGTAAGAGGATAGACTACTAGACCCTCTATAAAGTTAGAGAAGAGACTACTAGACCCTCTCTACAGAAAGAGGAGAGACTACTAGACCCTCTCTAGAGTAAGAAAAGAGACTACTAGACCCTCTTTACAGTAAGAAAAGAGACTACTAGACCCTCTCTACAGTAGGAAGGGAGACGACTAGACCCTCTCTACAGTAAGAAAATAGACTACTAGACCCTCTCTACAGTAGGAAGGGAGACTACTAGACCCTCTCTACAGTAAGAAAATAGACTACTAGACCCTATCTACAGTAGGAGGAGTGTACAAGACCCTCTCTACAGTAAGAGGAGAGGCTACTAGACCCTCTCTACAATAAGAAAATAGAATACTAGACCCTCTCTAGAGTAGGAATTGAGACTACTAGACCCTCTTTACAGTAAGAAAAAAGACTACTAGACCCTCTATACAGTACGAGAAGAGACTACTAGACCCTCTCTACAGTAAGAATAGAGACTACTAGACCCTCTCTACAGTAAGAGGAGAGACTACTAGACCCACTCTACAGTAAGAGAAGAGACTACTAGACCCTCTCTACAGTAAGAGGAGAGACTACTAGACCCTCTCTACAGTAAGAGGAGAGACTACTAGACCCTCTCTACAGTAAGAGGAGAGACTACTAGACCCTCTCTACAGTAAGAGTAGAGACTACTAGACCCTCTCTACAGTAAGAGGAGAGACTACTAGACCCTCTCTACAGTAAGATAAGAGACTATTAGACCCTCTCTACAGTAAGAGAAGAGACTACTAGACCCTCTCTACAGTAAGAAAAGAGACTACTAGACCCTCTCTACAGTAAGAGGAGAGACTACTAGACCCTCTCTACAGTAAGAAGGGAGACTACTAGACCCACTCTACAGTAAGAAAATAGACTACTAGACCCTCTCTACAGTAAAGGAGAGACTACTAGACCCTCTCTACAGTAAGAAAAGAGACTACTAGACCCTCTCTAGAGTAAGAAAAGAGACTACTAGACCCTCTCTACAGTAAGAGGAGAGACTACTAGACCCTCTCTACAGTAAGAAAAGAGACTACTAGACCCTCTCTAGAGTAAGAAAAGAGACTACTAGACCCTCTCTACAGTAAGAAAATAGACTACTAGACCCTCTCTACAGTAGGAAGGGAGACTACTAGACCCTCTCTACAGTAAAAAAAATAGACTACTAGACCCTCTCTACAGTAGGAGGAGAGACTACTAGACCTTCATTACAGTAAGAGGAGAGACTACTAGACCCTCTCTACAGTAAGAAAAGAGACTACTAGACCCTCTCTACAGTAAGAATAGAGACTACTAGACCCTCTCTACAGTAAGAGGAGAGACTACTAGACCCTCTCTACAGTAAGAGAAGAGACTACTAGACCCTCTCTAAAGTAAGAGAAGAGACTACTAGACCCTCTATACAGTAAGAGAAGAGACTACTAGACCCTCTCTACAGTAAGAGTAGAGACTACTAGACCCTCTCTACAGTAAGAGGAGAGACTACTAGACCCTCTCTACAGTAAGAGAAGAGACTACTAGACCCTCTCTACAGTAAGAAAAGAGACTACTAGACCCTCTATACAGTAAGTAAATAGACTACTAGACCCACTCTACAGTAAGAGAAGAGACTACTAGACCCTCTCTACAGTAAGAAAAGAGACTACTAAACCCTCTCTACAGTAAGAGGAGAGACTACTAGACCCTCTCTACAGTAGGAGGAGAAACTACTTGACCCTCTCTACAGTAAGAAAATAGACTACTAAACCCTCTCTACAGTAAGAGGAGAGACTATTAGACCCTCTCTACAGTAATAGGAGAGACTACTAGACCCTCTCTATAGTAAGAAAAGATACAACTAGACCCTCTCTACATTAGGAAGGGAGACTACTAGACCCTCTCTACAGTAGGAAGAGACTACTAGACCCTCTCTACAGTAAGAGGATAGACTACTAGACCCTCTATAAAGTTAGAGAAGAGACTACTAGACCCTCTCTACAGAAAGAGGAGAGACTACTAGACCCTCTCTACAGTAAGAGAAGAGATTACTAGACCCTCTCTACAGCAAGAGAAGAGACTACTAGACCCTCTCTACAGTAAGAAAAGAGATTACTAGACCCTCTCTACAGTAAGAGAAGAGACTACTAGACCCTCTCTACAGTAAGAAAAGAGACTACTCGACCCTCTCTACAGTAGGAAGGGAGACTACTAGACCCTCTCTACAGTAAGAAAAGAGACTACTCGACCCTCTCTACAGTAGGAAGGGAGACTACTAGACACTCTCTACAGTAAGAGAAGAGACTACTAGACCCTTTCTACAGTAAGAGAAGAGACTGCTAGACCCTCTCTACAGTAAGAGAAGAGACTACTAGACCCTCTCTACAGTAAGAGAAGAGATTACTAAACCCTCTCTACAGTAAGAGAAGAGACTACTAGACCCTCTCTACAGTAATAGGAGAGACTACTAGACCCTCTCTATAGTAAGAAAAGATACAACTAGACCCTCTCTACATTAGGAAGGGAGACTACTAGACCCTCTCTACAGTAGGAAGAGACTACTAGACCCTCTCTACAGTAAGAGGATAGACTACTAGACCCTCTATAAAGTTAGAGAAGAGACTACTAGACCCTCTCTACAGTAAGAGGATAGACTACTAGACCCTCTATAAAGTTAGAGAAGAGACTACTAGACCCTCTCTACAGAAAGAGGAGAGACTACTAGACCCTCTCTACAGTAAGAGAAGAGATTACTAGACCCTCTCTACAGCAAGAGAAGAGACTACTAGACCCTCTCTACAGTAAGAAAAGAGATTACTAGACCCTCTCTACAGTAAGAGAAGAGACTACTAGACCCTCTCTACAGTAAGAAAAGAGACTACTCGACCCTCTCTACAGTAGGAAGGGAGACTACTAGACCCTCTCTACAGTAAGAGAAGAGACTACTAGACCCTTTCTACAGTAAGAGAAGAGACTGCTAGACCCTCTCTACAGTAAGAGAAGAGACTACTAGACCCTCTCTACAGTAAGAGAAGAGATTACTAAACCCTCTCTACAGTAAGAGAAGAGACTACTAGACCCTCTCTACAGTAAGAAAAGAGACTAATAGACCCTCTCTACAGTAAGAGGAGACACTACTAGACCCTCTCTACAGCAAGAAAATAGACTACTAGAACCTCTCTACAGTAGGAAGGGAGACTACTAGACCCTCTCTACAGTAAGAGAAGAGACTACTAGACCCTCTCTACAGTGAGAAAAGAGACTGCTAGACCCTCTCTACAGTAAGAGAAGAGACTACTAGACCCTCTCTACAGTAAGAGAAGAGACTACTAGACCCTCTCTACAGTAAGATAAGAGACTACTAGACCCTCTCTATAGTAGGAGAAGAGACTACTAGACCCTCTCTACAGTTAGAAAAGAGACTACTAGACCCTCTCTACAGTAAGAGAAGAGACTACTAGACCCTCTCTACAGTAAGAGAAGAGACTACTAGACCCTCTCTACAGTAAGATAAGAGACTACTAGACCCTCTCTATAGTAGGAGAAGAGACTACTAGACCCTCTCTACAGTTAGAAAAGAGACTACTAGACCCTCTCTACAGTAAGATGAGAGACTACTAGACCCTCTCTACAGTAGGAAGAGGGACTACTAGACCCTCTCTACAATAAGAGAAGAGACTACTAGACCCTCTCTACAGTAAGAGAAGAGACTACTAGACCCTCTCTACAGAAAGAGGAGAGACTACTAGACCCTCTCTACAGTAAGAGAATAGACTACTAGACCCTCTCTACAGTAAGAGAAGAGACTACTAGACCCTCTCTACAGTAAGAGAAGAGACTACTAGACCCTCTGTACAGAAAGAGGAGAGACTACTAGACCCTCTCTACAGAAAGAGGAGAGACTACTAGACCCTCTCTACAGTAAGAGGAGAGACTACTAGACCCTCTCTACAGTAGTAGGAGAGACTACTAAACCCACTCTAAAGTAAGAGAAGAGATAACTAGACCCTCTCTACAGTAGGAGGAGAGTCGACTAGACCCACTCTACAGTAAGAGGAGAGACTACTAGACCCTCTCTACAGTAAGAGAAGAGACTACTAGACCCTCTCTACAGTAAGAGGAGAGACTACTAGACCCTCTCTACAGTCAGAGGAGAGACTACTAGACCCTTTCTACAGTAAGAGGAGAGACTACTAGACCCACTCTACAGTAAGAGAAGAGACTACTAGACCTTCTCTACAGTAAAAGAAGAGACTACTAGACCCTCTCTACAGTAAGAAAATAGACTACTAGACCCTCTCTACAGTAAGAGAAGAGACTACTAGACCCTCTCTACAGTAAGAAAAGAGACTACTAGACCCTCTCTACAGTAAGAGGAGAGACTACTAGACCCTCTCTACAGTAAGAGTAGAGACTACTAGACCCTCTCTACAGTAAGAAAAGAGACGACTAGACCCTCTCTACAGTAAGAGGAGAGACTACTAGACCCTCTCTACAGTAAGAGGAGAGACTACTAGACCATCTCTACACTAAGAGGAGAGACTACTAGACCCTCTCTACAGTAGGAGGAGAGACTACTAGACCCTCTCTACAGTAAGAAAAGAGACTACTAGACCCTCTCTACAGTAGGAAAAGAGACTACTAGACCCTCTCTACAGTAGAAGGAGAGACTACTAGACCCTCTCTACAGTAAGAAAAGAGACTACTAGACCCTCTCTACAGTAAGAGGAGAGACTACTAGACCCTCTCTACAGTCAGAGGAGAGACTACTAGACCCTCTCTACAGTAAGAGGAGAGACTACTAGACCCTCTCTACAGTGAAAGAAGAGACTACTAGACCCTCTCTACAGTAAGAAAAGAGACTACTAGACCCTCTATACAGTAAGAGAAGAGACTACTAGACCCTCTCTACAGTAAGAATAGAGACTACTAGACCCTCTCTACAGTAAGAGGAGAGACTACTAGTCCCTCTCTACAGTAAGAGAAGAGACTACTAGACCCTCTCTACAGTAAGAGAAGAGATTACTAGACCTTCTCTACAGTTAGAGTAGAGACTACTAGACCCTCTCTACAGTAAGAGGAGAGACTACTAGACCCTCTCTACAGTAAGAGAAGAGACTACTAGACCCTCTCTACAGAAAGAGGAGAGACTACTAGACCCTCTCTACAGTAAGAAAATAGACTACTAAACCCTCTCTACAGTAAGAGAAGAGACTACTAGACCCTCTCTACAGTAAGAAAAGAGACTACTAGACCCTCTCTACAGTAAGAGGAGAGACTACTAGACCCTCTCTACAGTAAGAGTAGAGACTACTAGACCCTCTCTACAGTAAGAAAAGAGACTACTAGACCCTCTCTACAGTAAGAGGAGAGACTACTAGACCCTCTCTACAGTAAGAGGAGAGACTACTAGACCCTCTCTACAGTAAGAGGAGAGACTACTAGACCCTCTCTACAGTAGGAAAAGAGACTACTAGACCCTCTCTACAGTAGAAGGAGAGACTACTAGACCCTCTCTACAGTAAGAAAAGAGACTAATAGACCCTCTCTACAGTAGGAAAAGAGACTACTAGACCCTCTCTACAGTAGAAGGAGAGACTATTAGACCCTCTCTACAGTTAGAAAAGAGACTACTAGACCCCCTCTATAGTAAGAAAAGATACAACTAGACCCTCTCTACATTAGGAAGGGAGACTACTATACCCTCTCTACAGTAGGAAGAGACTACTAGACCCTCTCTACAGTAAGAGGAGAGACTACTAGACCCTCTATAAAGTTAGAGAAGAGACTACTAGACCCTCTCTACAGAAAGAGGAGAGACTACTAGACCCTCTCTACAGTAAGAGAAGAGATTACTAGACCCTCTCTACAGTAAGAAAATAGATTACTAGACCCTCTATAAAGTTAGCGAAGAGACTACTAGACCCTCTCTACAGAAAGAGGAGAGACTACTAGACCCTCTCTACAGTAAGAGAAGAGATTACTAGACCCTCACTACAGTAAGAAAATAGATTACTAGACCCTCTCTACAGTAAGAAGGGAGACTACTAGACCCTCTCTACAGTAAGAGGAGAGACTACTAGACCCTCTCTACAGTAGAAGAAGAATCTACTAGACCCTCTCTACAGTAAGAGGAGAGACTACTAGACCCTCTCTACAGTAGGAGAAGAGACTACTAGACCCTCTCTACAGTAAGAGGAGAGACTACTAGACCCTCTCTACATTAAGAGGAGAGACTACTAGACCCTCTCTACAGTAAGAGGAGAGACTACTAGACCCTCTCTACAGTAAGAAGGGAGACTACTAGACCCTCTCTACAGTAAGAGGAGAGACTACTAGACCCTCTCTACAGTAGAAGAAGAGACTACTAGACCCTCTCTACAGTAAGAGGAGAGACTACTAGACCCTCTCTACAGTAGGAGAAGAGACTACTAGACCCTCTCTACAGTAAGAGGAGAGACTACTATACCCTCTCTACAGTAAGAAGGGAGACTACTAGACCCTCTCTACAGTAAGAGGAGAGACTACTAGAACCTCTCTACAGTAAGAGGAGAGACTACTAGACCCTCTCTACAGTAAGAGGAGAGACTACTAGACCCTCTCTACAGTAGGAGAAGAGACTACTAGACCCTCTCTACAGTAAGAGGAGAGACTACTAGACCCTCTCTACAGTAAGAAAAGAGACTACTAGACCCTCTCTACAGTAAGAAGGGAGACTACTAGACCCTCTCTACAGAAAGAGGAGAGACTACTAGACCCTCTCTACAGTAAGAAAAGAGACTACTAGACCCTCTCTACAGTAAGAGAAGAGACTACTAGACCCTCTCTACAGTAAGAGGAGAGACTACTAGACCCTCTCTACAGTAAGAGGAGAGACCAAGGTATGATTGCCCTCCTCCTCTCCTATTCATTATCTCCCTCTCTCCTTCTCTCCCTCTCTCTGAGTCGTTCTCTCCCTCTCTCCTTCTCTTCCTCTCTGCTACTTCTTCTTTTCCTCTCTCCTTCTCATTCAATCTTTCCTCTGCTCTGAGAGCAGATGGTACCTGGTACTATACTACTGATATATATTAAAAACCACCATGTACTGTAAGTGCACAGTTTCCCACAGATAGCACAGCATCATGTTCCCTCTGTGTTAAGTTGTAACTGTATGGCAGTGCTGAAACTTGCCCTTGGTGGTGCATGGCGAACGGTGATGACTCGTCAGTGAGTGTGCCCCCGTCCCCCGTCCCCCGTCCCCCCCCCCGTCCAATGCCAAGACAGCTTACTTAATTAAATGCACTCTGCTCAGGCTTTCCTTCCCGGTGCCAACTGTGACATACTGCACTCAAAGGGAACCCGCGGGATGCCATGACCACCCCACCTCACGAGAAATGTATTACAGACCAAGTGTTAAAGGAGCTCAAGCTCTGAAGGCAGAGAGAACCAGAGGCTGCATCCCAAATGGAACCCTATTCCCAATTGTGCACTTCTTTTATCCAGGGCCTATAGGGCTCTGGTTAAAGGTAGTGCACTATATGGGGAATAGGGCCCTGGTCCAAATGTGTGCATTATGTAGGGAATAGGGTGCTATTTGGGACGCACTGTAGGACAGCGTAGGCCTACAGCAAATATAGAGGCAGGAGATCGAAAAATAGTACAGTGATCTCAGAGGCGGGAGAGAACGAGCATACCTGCCTAATAAAGCAGAAAAAAAATAAACTGATTCTGAGGCTGATGAGGTATTCAGAGCGTTCGTTCATTCACTGTATGTGTGGTGTCCGTCGGTGGGGTTGCGAATAAAATAAGACCGCAAAACGACGACAGAGTGCAGCTGCTACACTACACCGGCAACATGTGGCCTTATGTGTCTCGTTGTAAGAGGGTCTCCCCCTGTCAAACATAGTCTAAGGGTAGAGGTATTGTGGAATGGGTGAGCTGCTTTCAGGTTTTATAGAGTAATTACACACGTATTACACTGTCTTGTAAATTGAGGGGAATTCTGGTTTGAATGATGGAATATAATCATCGTGTGCGTTGTGTGTGTGTGTGTGTGTGTGTGTGTGTGTGTAGTACGTGTATACCCATGTATACGTATATATATGAATGTATTCAGAGCCATATATTTATGGCATAATGGATCTGTATGTATGGATACATGCTTCCATTTAAACACAATCAATAATATGGAAAACATTTATTGACGCCTCTGGCAAGAAATACAAAAACTTCTTACACAGTTTGGAAGAAACCATTTTGAAATCCCTTTTAAATGAACGACGAACGCTGATGTTGCTGGTGGAGGAGACTCAACTCCGTCCAGGCAGCGCGTCTTCCCTTCCTTATCGTAATAGGCATGCTCAGCAGGGCTGTGCAGTGCTCTCAGCGACTGAAGCTGGGCGCAGGGGAACTGCAACGGCCGCGCCAAGCATCTTCCAGGTAGGATGCGTATCTCTGTCATTTCGCGTTTATAATAAACTCGCAAATATTTATGCATTTTTATACTAGGATTATTCTTTGCCATGCAGAGATAATTTTTCAGGGGAGGGGCTGTCGATTTTTGCTTCACGTACATGGTAGCGCAGGGTGTCTGTGTGAGTCTTGGTAAACACACACAGTCGGCTAAGACGCATCTGCAAAACCTTATAATTAACGGCGCTTTAAACTTGCACACACCGAACATGTTCAGCCTTCGATTGATCAACGTTAAATAGCGATTGATGGCGCGATGTGAATATGTATTTGATGGTGGGGTGTATTTTTTGGAGAGACGTGTACATTCAATGGGGTTATGATTTGGCTAACGACCGTTGTCAATGCACTACCGTTCACTACATTTTCAACTTAGTGTGTGTGCAAGTATATACCATTTTTTTTCATAGGCGCTAGTATATACATGCAGTAACCTAGCCTGCTGCATAAAGCAATGTATTTTGTATTGTATGGGAGTGCAAAGCTGACTTGAGAAATCATTCTTAACAGTCAATTATATGTAGGCTGTACCATCTAACACTGCAGTATAGCAAGGCTCTATAGCTAACCATACTGTATCTATCTAGTCTACATAGTAACAGGAATAATCAGTTATTGATAGGCAGTGGCGGCTTATCTATTTCAAACGATTATGCCTTTATAGAGGCAGGTTGAATCATATATGAAAATAAGCATAATGCAAATGTTATTTCTTTATATATATATCCAGGACAAGGTCCAAACGTGGTATTCAACTTATGGTTCAACTTAGATAGCAAAGTTCAGACGCTAGCCTAAGTCATAGGTCAAAGTTCATACGCTAGCCTAAGTCATAGGTCAAAGTTCAGACGCTAGCCTAAGTCATAGGTCAAAGTTCAGACGCTAGCCTAAGTCATAGGTCAAAGTTCAGACGCTAGCCTAAGTCATAGGTCCGAAATACAGGACATTTAAAAAACAACATATGATAAAGTGTCTGTCTGACTTTTAGGTCTGCAATAAGATGGCATGCTAGATATCCATCATTAGCACAGAGGTAGGCTGCATGGTGTTGCAAGGACTGTGTTCCTATTTGCCCTGGTCAAAAGAAGTGTACTATATAGGGAATAGGGGGTCATTTGGGATGCAGGCTGGTGTTGGTTGCATGGTGTTGCTGCACGGTGTCACAGTGCACTACTTACTACCTGACTACTCAGGGGAGGGAGGGAGAGAAGGGGGGAGGGGAGGGAGGGGGAGGAGGGGAGGGGAGGGAGGGAGAGGAGGGAGGTAGGTAGGGGGAGGGAGAGGAGAGGAGGGAGAAGAGGGGAGGGGAGAAGAAGGGAGGAAGAGGTATGAGCCAGGTCAACAGCAGACAGTAACTGATGTGGTTTCAACAACCTCAGCCTTGCCGTTTTTCCTTGTATGCATTGAATCAGTCAGGTTATTAGTCTTGTGAGTCGGTGTGTTACTGTCTGTCTGGAGCCTACACGGAGGCACATGTGCACAAGGACGCATTCCAAATGGCACCCCATTCCCTATATAGTGCACTACTTTTACCAGAGTCCTGTGGGAATAGGGTGCCATTTTGGATGCAACCTGGAGGCACATGTGCCCAAGTGCTTCTTCTTTGGTTTCCAGTGGTGACCTTGCTCAAAGATTAACCCTATGGGCCCTAATCAAAAGTAATGCACTATATAGGGAATAGGGTACCATTTGGGATGCAGCCACTGAATGGTTTCAATAGCCACGCCTCTCCTTCATCTTCTCCAAACTAGTTTCTGTCTGTACAGTTTGTTTGGTCTGTGGGTAGAGCATATGCTTTCCATCTACTGTATCAATTTTAGTTGCCATATTCACTAGCATCCTGTCCAGGGGGTGTACTTGTACATGAAGCTACCTCACGTTACAGAAACAGGAGATAGACTAGCGTCCTGTCCAGGGGGTGTACTGTACATCAAGCTACCTCACTACAGAAACAGGAGATAGACCAGTGTCCTGTCCAGGGGGTGTACTTGTACATCAAGCTGCCTCACTACAGAAACAGGAGATAGACTAGCATCCTGTCCAGGGGGTGTACTGTACATCAAGCTACCTCACTACAGAAACAGGAGATAGACCAGTGTCCTGTCCAGGGGGTGTACTTGTACATCAAGCTGCCTCACTACAGAAACAGGAGATAGACTAGCATCCTGTCCAGGGGGTGTACTGTACATCAAGCTACCTCACTACAGAAACAGGAGATAGACTAGTGTCCTGTCCAGGGGGTGTACTTGTACATCAAGCTGCCTCACTACAGAAACAGGAGATAGACTAGTGTCCTGTCCAGGGGGTGTACTTGTACATCAAGCTGCCTCACTACAGAAACAGGAGATAGACTAGTGTCCTGTCCAGGGGGTGTACTGTACATCAAGCTGCCTCACTACAGAAACAGGAGATAGACTAGTGTCCTGTCCAGGGGGTGTACTGTACATCAAGCTACCTCACTACAGAAACAGGAGATAGACTAGCATCCTGTCCAGGAGGTGTACTTGTACTTCAAGCTGCCTCAAGTTACAGAAACAGGAGATAGACTAGCGTCCTGTCCAGGGGGTGAACTTGTACATCAAGCTGCCTCACTACAGAAACAGGATATAGACTAGTGTCCTGTCCAGGGGGTGTACTTGTACTTCAAGCTGCCTCACTACAGAAACAGGAGATAGACTAGCATCCTGTCCAGGGGGTGTACTTGTACATCAAGCTGCCTCACGTTACAGAAACAGGAGATAGACTAGCGTCCTGTCCAGGGGGTGTACTTGTACATCAAGCTGCCTCACGTTACAGAAACAGAAGGGAGTCCTGCCCCTATGGACCATTCTACCCACGGACGAGGCTTAGGCTACCTATATTCACTCCTCTACATTGCTCCTGTGAAAATGAAAACCTCCTTTGAAAATGAAAACATTAAGGATATATTTTATGGTTATTGTAGAGAGGCAGGCAGCAGGTGCTTCAACTGTTTGACACCACACACCAAGGAGCGTGGCGTCATCAAAGGGGCTATGGGTTATTCTAGACGTTAGAGGTTCTAAACGTTATTATAAACTGGGTGGTTTGAGCCCTGAATGCTGATTGGCTGACAGCCGTGGTATATCAGACCGTATACCACGGGTATGACCAAACATGTATTTTTACTGCTCTAATTACGTTGGTAACCAGTTTATAATAGTAATAAGGCACCTTGTGGGTGTGTGGTATATGGCCAATATACTACGGCTAAGGGCTGTATCCAGGCACTCCGCATTGCGTCATGCATAAGAACAGCCCTTAGCCATGGTTTATTGGCCATAGACCACACCTCCTCTGGCCTTATTGCTTAATTCTAGACGTTAGAGGTTCTAGACGTTATTCTAGAAGTTAGAGATTATTTTAAGATGTTATTTACTCAAAGTTCTACCTCAAGTGCCACCTTTGGGTGTTTACTGGAGACTCATAAGGGGAGTACCAAATGCCACCCTATTTCCTATATAGTCCCCTATGGGCTCTGGTCGAATGTAGTGCACTATATAGGGAATACGGTGCCATTTGGGATGTATACAAGGTTTTTAAATGATGAACGTTCTAAGGTCAATTTGAGGTCAAGAGAATATGCTGGAATATAAGTAGAAATATAGAAAAATAAATAGCAACTTGATGTAAATAGTACATGGAAAGCGTGAAATGATGTGGATGTACATTATGTAAAGTACCTTTATTCCCTTTATAGTGCACTACTTTTGACCAGGGCCCTATGGTTTCTGATTAAAAGTAGTGTGCTATATGGGGAATAGGGTGCTATTTGGGACGTAGTCAGAGATTTATTCACATAATTGTAAGAACTACTATCAGGAAAATGCAGATATGAATCTGCCCCGCCCAATAGGCTTACCACACCATTTCAAGGTTAAATGTTTCTCCATACTATGACTATATTATTAAACATTAAACACACATGGCAATAGTATAATTACTGAACCCTGGCTACCCTTTCGCCCCACAAACTATGCCATTTACTTGACTTGTTCATAACAAGCAACTAGACTTTAGCTGCGTTCCAAATATCACCCTATTCCGTGTATAGTTCACTACTTTTAACCAAGGCCCATTAGCCTCTGGTCAAAAGTAGTGTACTTTGAAGGGAAAAGGGCGCCATTTGGGACGCACGCTTTGTGTTGATATCCTACCAAAAGTGCTTAGGTTTCCTTGGACATCTGTTACTGACTACCCAACTACATTGAATTTGAAATCGTGTGCATTTGTGTAAGAAAATGAACTAGGTATGTGTCAGCTAGTTTTATGGCAAAGGGACAGCTGTTTTGAACAAGCAGATTAAAGGAGAAATCCGGGATTTATATACTTTTTTGAACTTTTAAATTAATCATATATAGCCATCGATTCTTTATGAATTTGAGAGTGATTACATTTCTTCAGCCTCATCCCTCATCTGTTAACCAAAAAAGCGGCAGGGTTTCCACTTTGTTTTTGTTTGAATCCCAGATTGCCCTTTTAATGGGTTTGCACTGCAGTGTTGATCTTGTATTAGAACAGTGTTTCTCAATCCATTTCTGTGGACCCTCAGCCAGGGAGTGTACATTTTTGTTCCAACCCTGCACTAACATATCTGATACAAGTAATCACCAAACCTTATTAGTTGAATCAGGTGTGTTAGTACAAGGTTGGAAGGTAAACGTGCTCCCCTTAGAGGGGGAATGGGTTGAGGAACACAGTATGAGAGGTGCAGTAACCTGTTCCCATATAGGCCTAGTTAATGAGGAGACTCTGTGCATCATAAATAACTACTCATTGTTATTTGTAGAGGCAGTCTGTCAGTCACAATTTACCCACGATACATCACGGTTTTGATGCTCCCGAACAGGGCCTCTCACTCTCTATAATTTCTTATTGTTGTCATTGAAAGGGGGGTGTGCTTCTGTTAAAGGGATAGTTCAGCTCAGTTATCCAATTTTTGGTAACACTTAAAGGAGCAATCTGCAGTTGCTACATCAATTTGTTGACTTATAAATAAATTATATGTACCCATTGATTCTTGTAGAATACAGCTTATAAAAGCCTCATGAACTTAGTCCAACTGTTGTACCCCATCAGAACCTAAAATATAAGCTTGTTTTACTCCAGTGTTTGTAAACAAAGTAAATGTAAACGAACACTGTCATTTTGATGTTATAGATGGTCAGGCCTGGCATCCATAGTCAACAGCTTGATGTACAAGTACACCCCCTGGACAGGATGCTAGTCTATCTCAGGGCCATACCTCCAATCTATCTCCTTAATGCTGAGTGCCAAGCAGAGAAGCGTCATGGTCCATGGTCTTTGATATGACTCGGCCGGGGATGCGAACTCCCAACTTTCCAATCTCAGGGCGAACACTGTAACCACAAGGCCACTGATCCGTTTAAAGGGATAGATCACCCAAATTACACAATAACATGTATTTCCTTACCCTGTAAGCAGTCTACGGACAAGGTAAGACAGCAATCCATGCTTTGGTTTTGTTTACCCGGTGACTGTCTCCAAATGCTAACTTAAACCAACATGTAATTTTGTAATTTGGGGGAACTACCCCTTTAAGTTGCAGCTATACCTGTGTAGCAACAATGTCATTACACCAGTAACAACATTTAGCATCCATGTTGTTAGTAGTAATCACAGCGCACAGAGCAACTTGGTTTTTCTCATCTTCTGGATACCTAAAAAACCTAGTCTATCAGCCTGGAGAGTCAGCGGCAAGGAGTTTACATAGGATATGGTCCTATTCCCTATTTAATGCACTACCTCCCAACAGAGCCCAGTGGGCTGGATTCAAAGTGGATTCTAACTTAGTGTTGGTCTGGCCAAGCACTCATATTGCTTATGACTTGACATTTGTCCATTGAATGCCGACTTTTTCATGAAAACTGAATGGCAAGCCACTATTCATGTCCAAACCTGATAATCAGCATGCTAATGTGTGCAAAGCCTTTGATCACAGCATTTTTGCTTTATAAGCCCTTCCACTGTCATCTCCAGGCAGGCTGAGTCTGTGATAATTAATACAGTGCTTTCGGAAAGTATTCAGACCCCTTCCCTTTTTCCACATTTTGTTGCTTTACAGCCTTATTCTAAAATGGAACATCCTCATCAATCTACACACAATACCCCATAATGACAAAGTGAAAATAGGAATTTTCGCAAAATGTGTTAAAAATAAAAAACATAAATACCTTATTTACGTAAGTATTCAGACACTTTGCTATGAGACTGGAAATTGAGCTCAGGTGCATGCTGTTTCCATTGATCATCCTTGAGATGTTTCTACAACTTGGAGTCCACCTGTGGTAAATACAAGTGATTGGACATGATTTGGAAAGGCACATAGATGTCTATATAAGGTCCCACAGTTGACAGTGCATGTCAGAACAAAAACCAAGCCATGAGGTCGAAGGAATTGTCCGTAGAGCTCCGAGACAAGATTGTGTTGAGGCACAGATCTGGGGAAGGGTACCAGAAAATCCCCAAGAACACAGTGGCCTACATCATTCTTAAATGGAAGAAGTTTGATACCACCAAGACTCTACCTAGAGCTGGCTGCCCGGCCAAACTGAGCAATCGGGGGAGAAGGGCCTTGGTCAGGGAGGTGACCAAGAACCCGATGGTCACTCTAACATAGCTCCAGAGTTCCTCTGTGGAGATGGGAGAACCTTCCAGAAGGACAACCATCTCTGCAGCACTCCACCAATCCGGCCTTTATGGTAGAGTGGCCAGACGGAAGCCACTCCTCAGTAAAAGGAACATGACAGCCCACTTGGAGTTTGCCAAAAGACGGTGCATGATGTCCTGGTTCTTCCATGTCAATCAAGGCTCAAACCAGCAGCCCCCTGGCATGATGCCCCCAGCTGCTGGCACCCTGTCCAGCAACACACACACTATCCCAACGTCAGTAGCAACACACTGAATACAGCTAACACTGCTGGACAGGGTTGGCTCTGCGCACAGTCCAGTTCGTCTTCACCCAGCCAGGCAGACTTTCCGTCAGTACCACAGGGTTTAGTGCCTCCCAGCTTGGAAAACCTATCTTGTACCTCTCTGAACTCAGCGGCAGGCAGAGAGCCCCTGCCACTCTCCTACGTAACTCTTCAGGTGCAGCGTTGTGTATTGAGCTGGTTCCTGGGCTGGGGCCACTGCCCCAGAGGGAACGGTTTCTGCAGGACCTGTTGGGGAAAGCTGTGCCAGGGAAAGTGTGTACCCTCCTCGAGTCGCTCAATACGCTACAGGTTAAGGACAGCCCACCAAATATCTCTGAGTGCCAACTGCGCCTCTGGACCCAAATGGTTTGAGTCATGGAGTGAGGAGGAGAGGAACAGTTTCCTGCACATTCTAGAAGAGAGGGACCCGATCTTTGTTGCCCACTTCTACAGAGGTGTAGCTGGGACAGCAGGCAGGGATTGAGGGATACGGGAGAAGAGGGTGTAGAATGGATAGACAATGCGTGGGTGGTAGACAGATAGAAACAAGTAAAGTTGGAGTGGTAGGTACATGGGGAAGCATATGTGTGGAGACAGTGAAGAACGGGGGGGTGGTTAAGAGCGTTGGGCCGGTAACTGAAAGGTCACTGGTTCGAATCCCCGAGCCAACTAGGTGAAAAATGTTGATGTGCCCCTAGGTGAAAAATGTCAATGTGCCCTTGAGCTAGGCACTTAACCCTAATTGCTCCTGTAAGTCGCTCTGGATAAGAGCGTCTGCTAAATGACTAAAATATAAATATAAATAAATATATAAATAATTATAAATATAAAAGACACCTAAAGACTCTCAGATCATGAGAAACAAGATTCTCTGGTCTGATGAAACCAAGATTGAACTCTTTGGCCTGAATGCCAAGCGTCACGTCTGGAGGAAACCTGGCACCATCCCTATGGTGAAGCATGGTGGTGGCAGCATCATGCTGTGGGGATGCTTGTCAGCCGCAGGGACTGGGAGACTAGTCAGGATCGAGGGAAATATGAATGGAGCAAAGTACAGAGAGATCCTTGATGAAAACTGGGGTGAAGGTTCACCTTCCAACAGGACAACGACCCTAAGCACAAAGCCAAGACAACGCAGGAGTGGCTTCGGGACAAGTCTCTGAATGTCCTTGAGTGGCCCAGCCAGAGCCCGGACTTGAACCCGATCGAACATCTCTGGAGTGACCTAAAAATAGCTGTGCAGCGACGCTCCCCATCCAACCTGACAGAGCTTGAGAGGATCTGCAGAGGAGAATGGGAGAAACTCCCCAAATACAGGTGTGCCAAGCTTGTAGCGTCATACCCAAGAAGACTTGAGGCTATAATCGCTGCAAAAGGTGCTTCAACAATGTACTGAGTAAAGGGTCTGAATACTTAGGTAAATGTGATATTTCCGTTTTGAATTTTTTATACATTTGCAAACATTTCTAAAAACCTGTTTTTGGGGGTAATGTGTGTAAATTGATGAGGGGGAAAAACAACTTAATCCATTTTAGAATAAGGCTGTAACATAACAAAATGTGGAAAGAGTCAAGGGGTCTGAATACTTTCCGACCCCTTGGGGTCAGAGAGAAACACTGTACACAACACACTCATGCACACACACACACACACACACACACACACACACACACACACACACACACACACACACACACACACACACACACACACACACACACACACACACACACACACACACACACATACACACACACACACACACACACACACACACAGTATAGCCCAGGAATCCTGCAGTGGAAGGCAGTACGAGTTATTTCTGTGCTTGCAGAGGGGGGTTCATTTAAGATACTCTTTGAACAGGTAGGGTTTCAGACGTTTTTGGAAGATGGGCAGCAACTCTGCTATCCTAGCTTCAGGAAATACATTTATAGGATTATAGGAAATACATTTTCACGTAATGTACTTAATTATATTTTTTAGAAGAGACTTCTAGTAAATAACTTCTGTGTTTTAGAAAATGACTGACCTCCGGTAGTTTGATCGCTATAGAGGTAGTGCCTGGTGTAACTGGGCCGTAACAGGAACATCTACAAATACAAATAGTCTACTAACCAAATGGTACCCTATTCCCTAATTAGTGCAGCACATTTGACCAGGTCCCGTAGGGCTTTGGTCAAAAATAGTGCACTTAGGGTGCAATTTGGGACATAGCCAGTGACCTCTCTTATCCTGTGAAGTCGCCCCACAGGACATTCTGTGTACTGTGTGACTAATCTGAAATGTACATGTAAATGCATGTGTTATTGTGGCTGCCAACCAGGGGAGCTTCATCAGAGCTGTGCTGTTTCCCATTACTCCAGCAGACAACATACTGTTGATCATTTTAACACACAGTACTGTGAAGGCAAGATTACTTAGGTTGCATCCCAAAATGGCACGTGTTCCCTCTACAGGGCACTACTTTTGACCTGGGCCCTGGTCAAAAGCAGTGCACTATATAGTGTAGGGAATAGGGTGCCATTTGGGACATAGATGGTCAAAAGCAGAGCACTTTATAGGGAATATGGTACAATTTGGGACAGCTTTGACATAATGTGAAATGTTTCCTGTCTCACTCTCCCTGTTTGTTCTGCCTTTCAAACAGTATAGTGTACATACATTAGTGTCCCTTACAAGCATCTATACTTCTGAAGATGAGATGCTAAAAGCTAAATGTTACCTTTTTCCCCGTTTCTCTTCTCCCCATAGGGATGACTTCTGCTGAAGGAATGAGAGGCCCGCACATGGAATTCCTTAATATCAGTATAATATTTTAGCCCAGCACCGGTATTCTCAAGTTTAGGATGTACATATCACCTTCCTTTTCTTCTCCCCATAGTGATGGCCTCTACTGAGCAGCACTGCTCCAGCTCCCACCAGCAGCACTGTGCATAAGAAACACCAGAAACACCTTCGCCCTCCTGCTGCCAAGCCAGACAGAGAGACACACAGCACCATGTACAGCGTGGACGATCTCCTCATTTCTCACGGATACAAACTGGCCAAGACAAGCGTCCCCTGCCCCTCTTCCACTTCATCCGCCACCGCACCTTGCGAGAAAAAGCGCCACGTCGCCGCCACGACCGATTGCCACCGTGAAATCCCAGCAGCAGAGAACCAGAGGCCTGGTCGTGTTGGATCACTGAACGGGTATGAACAGGCGGGAGACAGGGGGGCCTGCGTCTTCAGGAGCAGCAGCAGGCAGGCATTACTGGCGAAGGCCTACCCCGGCAGCGGCGACAATGAGAGCGGCGGGGAAAGGAACCAAAGGAGAAAAGAAGCTGGCAGCGGTAACCTAGGTGACAGCCTAGCACAGCCCCTGGGAGATTCTCTCGCCACGGATAGCGGGTGAGTTGTTCCCTCCTTTTCTCCCTCTGTCTCTCTCTTTTGAACCCCACCCCCCCACTTCCTTCCAGAGCTGTAGAACGAACACTGAGGCTTTCTGCACCACTGTGATATCATCTGATATGGCACCCTATTCCCTACATTCCCTATGGGCCTTGGTCAAAAGTAGTGCACTATATAGGGAATAGGGTGCTTTGTGCTGTGATATGATGAGGAATAATGTAAAGGTGCCGTCCTTCTGCGCTGTTGGCTTGTTTACATTGCGATGTGAATCCATGCTTAAAGAGAGCACTTGTCTTTCCATGGAGTCAGTCCACCCCTCCACCACCAGCAGCGGCAGCATCTCTACCAACACACAGACAGGTACACAGCCTACGTCACAAATGGTACCCTATTCTATATTTAGTCCACTACTTTTGACCAGAGCCCAATGGGCCCTGTAGTGCACTAAATATAATCCCCTATTCCCTACATTCCCTATGGGCCCTGGTCAAAAGTAATGGACTATATAGGGAATAATGTGTCATTTGGGACACGGCCACACCATGTAAACCAGCAGCACAGGATGCTGGGCTGGGTAGCTTGCTGTACGTGATGCCTTGAGAGCGTAACCAACCCACTACACTGTAAACAGCTCAGGTGCCGTGCACTGCTCACACACTCCACAGAGTCAGGATGCCGCTGGACAAGTGTGTACTAGTTCACATTACCCATACACACAAAACAAATGTCTGTGTTGATGTTACATATTACACGCTGGATGATAGTGTATAAAGTGGAAACGTCCCAAATGGCACCCTATTCCCTATTTAGTGCACTACTTTTGATCAGGGCCAATAAGTCACTATATAGGGAATAGGGTGCTATTTGGGATGCATCCATGATGGATGATACTATTCTCCAATGGATGTAGTTGTCATCAAAGGACTCTTCCCTGGTCTCCAGTAGCTGTGGTTGTTCAGACAGACTATAGATATAGATACTGCATAGACTCATAGAGATACATCTCCATAATGCTCAGAAGAGAGTATATCGAAGTCCTTCCCACTACATTCCCTGATATTCACTTCATTACTACGGATACTGTATATGACTGATACTGTATATTGCCAGTTCAGATCATTCCCTCAAATAACTCATTGCCAGATAACTGTTTTTTTTTTATTTATTTTTTTACATATGATTGTCTGAGTTACTTCCAGAAAAAAGTTCCTTTGTCATTATTATCGCGTCACTCTGTCTACTGTTAAGGCCTAACCTAAATACCCAGGGTGCAATTTGGGAAGCAACGCTTTACTCCATAACAACAGGCCCAGCCCCCTCTGCCCGCTGTGCAGAGGACTGAGAGCATGTATGAATGTGACTGGCCATGTTAAGAGAATCAGGTACATCACTCAGCCTGAAGGGACACTCTTTTTTTGATTTGATGATTTAAAAAAAATCAGAATCATTATTACACAATTAAATTCAATCCTATTTTGGGATCCCCGTAACATTGGATGAAATGGCTAAGAAAAAAGAATATGGAGTTGTCTGTCCCTGCAAGATAATAAGATAATGTCTTTATTGTCCCCGTGGGGACATAGACAAGGACACATACAGACAATCAATACATGTTGATTGAACATAGACAAGGACACATTCAGACAATAAATACAAGTATAAAAATAAGTTCATAAGCCATCAGTGATCATCTGTACACTATATACTCCATACACGTCAGCACACTCTGTCATCTACAATGTCAACTGTAGGCCAGCCCACTGGTGGTGCTTGTGGTTTTAAACATTCAGGAGCCTTACTGCCGCTGGGACAAAGGATTGTTTGGCTGTATTTATTTTCTGCCCTGGTGCCCTGGTGCCCTGGTGCCTGCCCGGTACATTGCCCTGAGGGGAGTACCTCAAACTCCTGGTAAAGAAGATGTTTGGGGTCCAGCAATACCTTGTGTGTGTGTGTGGACATCACGTGATCACATAACTGGCACTTATAAACAAGGAAAGTTAAGTATTTTTGCTCAGCGGCAGGCAGGCAGTGCATATTACCAGGGCTGCGTCCCAAATGAATCAAATCAAATCCAATTTATAATACAACAGGTGTAGACTTAACAGTGAAATGTTTGCTTACAAACCTTTCCCAACCATGCAGAGTTTAAAAATAATAATAAAATATAAAATAGTAAATAACACGAGGAATAAAATAAAATACACAAGAATGGAGCTATATACAGGGAGTACCAGTACCAGACCAATGTGCAGAGGTACAAGGTATTTGAGGTAGATACCGTATGTACATGAAGGCAGGGTAAAGTGACTAGGCATCAGGATAGATAATAATAAGGTATTTTAGGTATATATGTACATGAAGGCAGGGTAAAGTGACTAGGCATCAGGATAGATAATAATAAGGTATTTGAGGTAGATACCGTATGTACACGAAGGCAGGGTAAAGTGACTAGGCATCAGGATAGATAATAATAAGGTATTTGAGGTATATATGTACATGAAGGCAGAGTAAAGTGACTAGGCATCAGGATAGATAATAATAAGGTATTTGAGGTATATATGTACATGAAGGCAGGGTAAAGTGACTAGGCATCAGGATAGATAATAATAAGGTATTTGAGGTAGATACCGTATGTACATGAAGGCAGGGTAAAGTGACTAGGCATCAGGATAGATAATAATAAGGTATTTGAGGTATATATGTACATGAAGGCAGGGTAAAGTGACTAGGCATCAGGATAGATAATAATAAGGTATTTGAGGTATATATGTACATGAAGGCAGGGTAAAGTGACTAGGCATCAGGATAGATAATAATAATGTATTTGAGGTATATATGTACATGAAGGCAGGGTAAAGTGACTAGGCATCAGGATAGATAATAATAAGGTATTTGAGGTAGATATGTACATGAAGGCAGGGTAAAGTGACTAGGCATCAGGATAGATAATAATAAGGTATTTGAGGTAGATATGTACATGAAGGCAGGGTAAAGTGACTAGGCATCAGGATAGATAATAATAAGGTATTTGAGGTAGATATGTACATGAAGGCAGGGTAAAGTGACTAGGCATCAGGATAGATAATAATAAGGTATTTGAGGTAGATATGTACATGAAGGCAGGGTAAAGTGACTAGGCATCAGGATAGATAATAATAAGGTATTTGAGGTACATATGTACATGAAGGCAGGGTAAAGTGACTAGGCATCAGGATAGATAATAATAAGGTATTTGAGGTATATATGTACATGAAGGCAGGGTAAAGTGACTAGGCATCAGGATAGATAATAATAAGGTATTTGAGGTATATATGTACATGAAGGCAGGGTAAAGTGACTAGGCATCAGGATAGATAATAATAAGGTATTTGAGGTATATATGTACATGAAGGCAGGGTAAAGTGACTAGGCATCAGGATAGATAATAATAAGGTATTTGAGGTATATATGTACATGAAGGCAGGGTAAAGTGACTCGGCATCAGGATAGATAATAATAAGAGTAAAATAAAGAACAGAGTAGCAGCAGCAAATGATGAGTATAAAAGTGTGTGTGTGAGTGTGCGCATGTGTGTGTATGTATGTGTGTTTGTGTTGTGTCGTCATGCATGTGTGTGTGTTATGTGTGTGTGTGTGCGTCATGTATGTAGTGTATGTGATTGTGTGACGGTTTTGTGTGGGAATGACAGTGTAGTGTGTGCGAATGAGTCAGTGTGTATATGGTGTGTATATAAAGTCTAGTGAGTGTGCGTAGGGTCAGTGCAAGATAGAGTCAGTGCAGATAGTTCAGGTACCATTAATTGACTATTTAGCAGTCTGGCTATGGCTTATGGCTTGGGGGTAGAAGGAGCCTGTTGGTCCGAGAGCCGATGCTCCGGTATCGTTTGCCGGACGGTAACAGAGTGAACAGTCTATGGCTTGGGTGGCTGTAGTCTTTGGCAATTTTTGGGCCTTCCTCTGACACCGCCCGGTATAGAGGTCCTGGATGTCAGGGAGCTCGGCTCCAGTGATGTATTGGGCTGTCCGCACCACCCTCTGTAGCGCTTTGCGGTCAAGGGCGGTGCAGTTGCCATACCAAGCGGTGATGCAGCCAGTCAAAATGCTCTCAATGGTGCAGCTGTATAACTTTTTGAGGATCTGAGGGCCCATGCCAAATCTTTTCAGCCTCCTGAGGGGGAAGAGGCACTGCAGTGCCCTCTTCACGACTGTGCGGGTTTATGTGGACCATTTTAAGTCCTTCGTGATGTGGACGCCAAGGAACTTGAAGCTCTCGACCCGCTCCACAACAGCCCTGTCGATGTGGATGGGGGCGCGCTCTCCCCTCTTTCTCCTGTAGTCCACGATCAGCTCCTTGGTCTTACTGACGTTGATGGAGAGGTTGTTGTCCTGGCACCACACTTCTAAGTCTCTGACTTCCTCCCTGTAAGCTGACTCATCGCCGTCGGTGATCAGGCCTGCCACTGCCGTGTTGTCACCAAACTTGATGATGGTGTTGGAGTCGTACGCGGCAACACAGTCGTGGGTGAACAGGGAGTACAGGAGGGGACTAAGCACACACCCCTGAGGGTCCCCGTGTTGAGGGTCAGCATGGCGGAGGTGTTGTTGCCTTCCCTCATCACCTGGGGCAGGCACGTCAGGAAGTCCAGGATCCAGTTGCAGAGGGAGGGGTTCAGTCAAAGGGTCCCTACCTTGGGGATGAGTTTGGAGGGGACTATGGTGTTGAACGCTGAGCTGTAGTCTATGAACAGCATTCTCACATAGTTATCTCCCTCCTGTCCAGGTGGGCGAGGGCAGTGTGAAGTGCAATCGAGATTGCGTCATCTGTGGATCTGTTGGGGCGGTATGTGATTTGGAGTGGGTCTAGGGTGTCTGGGATGATGGTGTTGATGTGTGTCATGAACAGCCTTTCAAAGCACTTCAAATGGCACCCTATTCCCTGCATAGTGCACTACTTTTGACCAGAGAGCCCTATGAACCCTGGTGAAAAGTAGGACACTATATAGGCAATAGGGAGCCATTTGGGACGAATCCTAGCTTTCTGAATTAAGGTCAGCGTGTGTTTTAAAATGCAGATCATATTGCAGCAGCCGCACAATTTCACGGTATCTTCAAGGGAGTTGGGAGCCGCTGACTCAAGCACTTCTGTCAGATATGTGTGCTGCCTGACTCTGCCCTCTTGGATTGGAGATGGAGAGATTGATTCCTAGGCTTCGTCCCAAATGGCACCTTGTTCCCTATGTAGTACGGAAAATACTGCTCAAAAGTAGTGCACTATACAAGGAATAGGGTGCCATTTGAGACGCAGCCCTCTTCTTCACTCCCAATGCCAAAACATCAGCTTGGAGGCTAGCCAGACACACTAGCGTTTAAAATGTCACAGTTATCAATATCTCCCAGATCGCATCAAATCATGGCAGGCTGGTCAGCATTGTGTCATCACAGTTAAACGGAGTACGGAGCGCTGGTATGGTTCCATGAGATAGAGCTCATTCATGATTTTTTTCCCTCTTTGATCTTGTTTTGTGGGAGTCAGATTCTGCTTCTGCGATGAAGTGTTAGAATGTGTTCCAAATGGTTCCCTATTACCTATATAGTGTACTACATTTGACCAGGGCATAGTGCACTATATAGGGAGTAGGGTGCCAATTGGGATCCAACCATAGACTGGCAGGTCATGGAAAGGTCAGTAAACTGAATTCTGTTGGTATTACAAGCTTATAAATCTATGAACGGAAATGCTTTGAGTTTTGTTATTTTTGGTGTTACCACAGTAACCTAGACAAATGTTTGCAATTTATTAACATGCAAAAACCAAATAATCCTATATCCAGGTTTTTTGTATTACAACTAACATGTTCACTGTTTATAATATGTTTTGATGTAAGACTCTCTCTTTCTTTCTTTCTTTCTTTCTTTCTTTCTTTCTTTCTTTCTTTCTTTCTTTCTTTCTTTCTTTCTTTCTTTCTTTCTTTCTTTCTTTCTTTTTATTTTATATCTTCATTATATGACGATCACCAACCAATTGTGCTTTGATGTCTTTCCAGGTTCTACGACGCACCCAGCTTAACCTATTCTGAGCAGCTGGAGGAGAGGGATGTGTCCTACTGGAGGAGGAGAGGCCAGGACTTCAGCGTCCTCCTGGATTACGCCGACGGCCGGGAGCTGAGAGCGTCCGCTAGCTTTCTGAAGGCCTCTGAGGTGGCATGGAGGCCACAGGCCCTGATAGCAGAGGACCATAGGGGGGAGAGGGAGAAGCAGCAGCAGAAGCAGCTATGGGACGACACCTCCATCTCCTGGCTGAGGGAAGCTGACGCGGCTCCTGGACAGCTGAGGGTATTGACTGGGGTGACTGGGGAGCGGAAGTGCCAGAGCCTGGGCACAGAGGAGTGGAAGCCTGCGGTGGGGCTGGGGAGGCAGCTGTCGGATGGGGAGGGCGAGAGGTGGGCTCAGGACCAGCAGCACCGCCTGAGGACTCCAGAGAGCGCTGGTTCTGTCCTCCCCAGAACCAGAGGGAAGTCCCAGTCTCTCCCCAGAGTGCTGTCGCCTGATGGAACTACTGAACACACAGACACACAGTCCAGCTTGGTCAGTGTTCAGCTTCGACCGGGCCAGGTTGATAGACAGAGAGTGAACAGCACCGTCTTTTCCGGGCCTTATAGTAGGTATTACCACAGCGCCGCAGTCGGCCGGGACCGGTGGGCCAGGAACAGTTGGCAAAGCGGCGGTCATGTTGCACTTTTACCAAAGCCCAGGTTCAGCAGGCCTGTCAAGCCCCCGTCGTACGAGATACACCAGCAGACTAGGGGTAGCCAGGAGATGCTCTCTGTAGCTGTATTAGATGAGCAAGGGTGGTCCAAACAACAGAAAGACAACAGGCCTATCTATCACCCAAGGGGTGGAGAACTGCAGAGACAAGACTATTTCGCACAACACTCCGCAATCTTTGGCATGGAGCCCCCCGGTTACATCCCGCCCCCGTCTTATAAGAGAGCCCCGCCCCCGATCAGGGGAGGCCCAATCAACCGCAACGAAGTGGTGAACTATAAGTGGAGGGGGGAGATGCAGATACAGATGCAGATGCCTGTGAGCTCAGAGGCGGGAAGGTGGTTTTCCAGACAGGCAGGAGGGTCGTGGCTGGAACACTATGGGGATCGAGGTATACCCTACAGGAAACAGGTTAACCCTAACCCGAATCTGAACCCTGGATACACCGAGGAACATCTGGGGCATGTTCACTATTTACCCTTTGATGATCTGCGAGTGAGACACATCTCAGGAGGGCCTGGCGGAAATTCTCTCACTGACTCTGACAAGCTTATCCAAAACATCAACAAAGAGATTCCCTGCGCTAAGGTTTTAGGACAATCTACACATGATAGTGCCTTCCCCCCCCCACCGGGGCTATCTCTCAATACCGACAGCCGCAAGACATCTGTCAACGACAACGACAGTAGTAGTACTAGATGGTGCAACAGGGGTTTAATAAACAAAGGAAGTGTAGACAGTGTAGCTCCTGATCAGAGCTTTGGTAACTATCCAACAGCTTTTCAGGTTAGACCGCCCCCTCAGCAGACCAGGCTTGTGGACCAAGGTCAAGGTGTGTCAGAAAATGTGACTCAAGTGAAAAAGAAAGAGCCTGACTCATCAGAGAAAGAGAAACCAAGAAAGCCTGACTCAGAGAAATCAGAGAAACCAAGAAAGTCTGACTCCTCAGAGAAAGCAGAGAAAAAGAGCGTAAAAAAGAAACTTAGCGAGACAATATTCTGTTTGGTGTCTGTTCCCATCCCCCCAACGCCAGGCGGTACGTCCCGTGATCAAAACAACAATGATGAGAAGCCGCTAAGCCCAATCCGGCCACCAAGCCCAGTGGATAGTCCAAGCGAGAACAAAACTGGCCACTTAACAAACCAAAGTCTCCAAAGCACATCTTCAGCAGAGGCCGAGCTGCAAGCTTTAACCGGTAGCATAGCAAGCAGCAGATCAAGCAGCAAAATAGTGAGAAAACTCCCTATTAAGCCCCCCAAAATAAACCATCACAAGGAGCTGAAACTCTCGGGATCCTGGCCCGGGAACCAGTACCGTGACCAGGAGACTCAAACTAGCCCAGAGGCCCGAAAGCGTCAGCCTCCCCCTCCTCCTCCTCCTCCAGGTCCTGAAAACAAGGAAGCACAAGACCCTCAAGTCCCTGCCCCAGGTACCCCCGACCCAGGCGTCACCCCAGATCCCAGCGGTGTGGGCAGCACTGCATTCAGCTATCCCATAAAAGGGGTGAAGAGCCTGAAACCATCCAGCAACAGCGCCTTTTCCAGGACGGCCACTTTCTCAATCGCCAGCCAGCTGAACAAGAGCACAGTTCAGCCGCCAGCACCACCACCACCACCCTCAGGAAACACGACGGAGGCCAAACCAGCAGCGGCCTGCAGTGGGCAGTTCCTGCTGAAGCCCGTCAGCAGACGGCCATGGGACGCCATCGAGGAGCTAGAGCCTATTAACAAAGAGTTCCAGGATCAGCAGCAACAACAGCAGCAGCAGCAGCAGAGCAGCAAGAGGCCCAGTGTTGACCAGTGCATCGAGGACCTCAACGAGGCCTACAAAGACATCTTAGAGCTAGGCACTGCCAGCAATAACGTTCCCAACAATGGTGGCGCTGTGCAGATCCCTGAGCGGATCAAGATAAGGCTGGCGGGGGAGGCGGGGCTCAGCAAACCTAGCAGCCTTAGGCGCAGTATCGAGAGCTGGACTGTGTCCGTCGACCCGGAGTACAGGGAGGTCAAGAGTGCCTTCTCAAGACCCGCTGAAAGAAAGTCAGTGACATTCAGCAAGCAGCTAAGAGAGGAGCTCCCTGTCCCGCCACGCGATCCTACAGGATTCAGAGAATACAGGGTTGTTTCGAATTTGTCACAGAGGAGAAGTAGCTGCAGTGGCAGGTCGGTGAAGCTAGACCTCTCTTCGCCTTCGGAGACACCACCGCCTTGTGACTTTACCGGCCCTAGTGAATTTATTGACTCTCCTAGTGATGATCCCAGCGAGATCAGAGACTTAAGCCCAACGACGCCAACAACGCACACGGCAGCCGAGGTCCCCTGGGCAGATAGGCAGCCGATGCAGGACGCCTCCACACTTACGAGTCCCCCTGATTATGAGGACATATGTCAGTCTTTACAAAAGACCCGAGACTCAAAAGAAGTCAACAAAACCGTGACGGCCAAATCTAAACTTGGTGGTGGTAGAGGCAATACAGGGCCTCCAGGGGGCACCGGTCTAGACTCTGAAGAGGAATGCCCCATTTGTAAGAAAGAGAGCGAGAGCCAGATGTCCAGACCAAGCCCAATGTCTCCGCTCCACGAGGAGTCAAGCCCAGACTTGTCCGATCAAAGTAGCGCCACGATCGTCGGTGACAATGGTAGTCCACAAGGAGCTGAAACATCTGAAGAACCAGCTGAGGATGAAGGAGACACAAAGGTATCCTCTGACTCTTGCTCAAATCATTCAGAGGCTCAGACTCTGTGTCAAGGTTGGAGGGAGCAGCTGTCCCTCACAGATGATAAGAATGTGGGTGGGAGTGCTACTGCTGAGAAGACCAATCAAAACCAAGCTCTGGCAAAGGTAGATGATCTCAACAATCTATACGAAGTGAAATGTGCCGAGGGCATCCCAGAGAACGAATCCATAGAGGAGAGGGCAGCCAGGATATTAGGGATTGATGTGCCTGCAGAGTCCCTAGTCACAGAGGAGCAGAGGGTTAGAGAGCCAGCAACAGAGGAGCAGAGGGCTAGAGAGCCGGCAACAGAGGAGATTGAATTAACAGAGAGTGAACCCACTGCTGGAGAAGATCCAGAAAGAAGCAGTGCAAACGAAGAAACAGTACAAAAACATGTGAGAGATACAGAGTCTGGGGAACTGGGGTCTACAGTGTCTACGGTGCCTGACAGTGGGCAGGAGTTACAAGAAAAGGAGCAGCCACAGGATACCCCAGAGCGCATCAGGAGTGCCAAATGGACTCATCTGGGTCGAGAAACTCCAGGTATGCTGGAGTTTCCACCAGACAGACTGCCACTTTCGGTCCCCATCAACCCCGACCAGAAGCTGTCTCACAGTCTGGAGGGAGAGAGGAGGGGCAGAGGCGCCTCACAGCACATAGAGGCCCTGCAGGACAAGCTGGCTGCCTCGCCCAGCCACCAAGTGGCGATAGAGCACCTGGCTCGGATGAAAGTGGTGGACTCTGTGTCCCGCATGAGACTCAGCATCAGGAGCACAGACTCTGGGGAGGGGGAGGCAGACGGGGAGGCGGAGGGGGAGGCCAGGGGTGGCGTTGAACAAGTGGAAGAGAGCGCTGTCCTCCCTGCTCCCTCCCAGAGTGACACAGAGGACGATCGAGAGGTCAAGCTAGAGGACGATCGAGAGGCCTCTGAAGATACAGTGTTGCAAGATGAGGAGGTGTCATCTGTCTCGGGTAGCTACTACATGCATTTGTGTTTTGTTCAATTTATTCAAGTATTCTTTTCTGTCGAGCTGTGTTACATGTTTATTCTGAAAATGAGAGTGTTTCACCAGGAATTAATAGTTTAATGTTTTGTTTGTTACACATTTGTGATACTTTTTCACTGCCAAATGTGACTACACAAACATTGTTGGCTGTGACTATAATGAGTTATACTTTATGGTGCATGTATTTCAAGCAGTGAATTGTGGCTGTTATTATGGACTCTTGCCACAAGATGGAGCTATTGTACCTACAATTCAAATCTACCACCACAGACAACTGATTAACATTATTTTCATTCATTTTGAAGACATTTCTATGTATGTGAAATACATTTAGGATATGTTATGATGACTGTCACATGATATAGGCTACGTCCCAAATGGCATCCAATTCCCTATATCGTGTACTAATTTTAAACCAGGCCCATGGAGCTTTGGTCAAATGTAGTGCACTTTATAGGGAATAGGATTCCATTTGGGACGTAGCCTATATCATGTGACAGTCATCATAACATATCCTAAATGTATTTCCACATGTTCACTCTAAATGATAAAGTGTATCCCTTCTTTCTGTGTGTTGTACCAGAGGCCTGAGACCCAAGCCCAGTGGATAAAGTGGAGAGAGACTGAGACGCCCGTCATCTTTCTCCATCTTGAGGTTTAGCTCCCTCCAACACTGTGACCTGGCTGCCCACTAGAATGCCTTCATCTCATCCCAACACAGAAACGGCCTTCTTCTCCGACAACAGCATTGTGTACACCCTCACCCTCGGCGTCGTTGAGTACCAAGAGTGTTCCACTGCCAAAAGGGAGGCGTCCCCCTACCAAGGGGCTGCTTCCAACTAACCCCCCCCATCTCCCCTTTACCTCCCCCCAACCCATCCTCTAATTGGGTTTCTACTAGGAGGCGTCCCAAATGGCACCCTATTCCCTATATAGTGCACTACTGGGCCCTGGTCAAGAGTAGTGCACTGCATAGGGATCAGGGTGCCATTTGGGACTCACTCCTAGTCTTCTTGTAGCAGCTTGTCCTTTCTCCTTTTCCCCCTAGATGCTTTTCATTGGCTGACATTATGCAATTCTGTCATGCGTATAACAACCTAAAAAAAAAAAAAAATCCATAGTGAATACAGTTAGCTGACTCATCGTTCACACGCTGTGTGATTCTGTTTGTTTATTGCCAAGCTATTTAGATATGAATGTAAACACGTTTTACACAACAAAGTAGATATAGGAGTCATAAAAGCTGTTCCGTTACAGTCAATTACACCAAAATATTTACATTTGATTGTTATGGACGGAGAGAAGTGAGAAATGTATTATATTGGACATTAATGTCTTTGGCTCGAGAACTGTTTTAATTTTCAGATGAATCGATCGATCAATCCGTCAATCAATCAATCAATCAACCAATCAATCAGTCTATTATTATTTTGATACATTGTGGCCTGTCTGTCTCATCGCTTTCCCGTACACTGTAATCATAACCCATAGAGCTCTTCAATGAAGAGTGACTCTATACCTACCGTATGTCAGGGTTAGGGTCAATTCAAATTCAAGTCAGTCATTTCAGGAAATAAACTGAAATTCCAATCTATTTTCAATGATTTCTCAAGAAATTGAACAATGAGAAGCTATTTATGAAACAAGTTTTTCCATTTATGAATGTTCACTTCCTGAATTGAGTGACTTCAATTTTAATTGACCTCAACCCTGATGTGGCAAAATGATAAATCAGTGAAACGTATTTTGTGAGGCATTGGTACTACATTATGGGTGGGGGGGTTGCCTAGTGACAGTCTGTTTGTGCTGTCATGCCAACTCCTTGTCACTCATTGGCTTGACAATGTGCAATGGAGTTGACGAGAGCACAAACAAATCTGGCACCAGGCGTTGCCTTCTGTATCCAGATGTGCATTTATTTATAGGCTGGATCAGGTTACAAGACCACTGGGTAGTTAAATCAATGTTTAAAAAAAAATCTATCTGGTGTATATTAGCTCTATTTCCCAGGTAATTTCAGGAAGCAATAATGGTATGGAGTGTGCTAGTTTGAGTTGTAAACAAGAATTATATGGACGTAGTAAAAAGATTAGAGCAATATTGTCGTACAAACAGCTTAGTTGCTTAGTCAGTGGAGCTGGGAACCATTGTCAGGAATCTCATTGTCCAAGTCCAAAATGGCACCCTATTCCCTATATAGTGCGCTACTTTAGACCAGTGTCCAATGGGCCCTGGTTAAAAGTAGTGCACTAAATAGGGAATAGGGTGCCATTTGTTTAAATCATCCCACAGCTAAATGGAAATGTGCCACGGTATACTGAGTGTGGGCGAGTGTTTATTTCATTGAAAACATTAGTGGCCATACATGTGTATCGCGTTAAGAGACTACATTTCACTAAATATACATTTTTGTTATCATTGAATTGTTAATCAGTTTGCATAATGTACAAAATAAAGTATATTTTAAATATTTTAAGAGATATTTTGTATTTAACCATTCTATTTTATTTCTCCACACTTTGATCACAAGTTGAAAGTATCATATTGTCTGTACAGTATCATATTGTCTGTACAGTATCATATTGTCTGTACAGTATCATATTGTACAGTATCATATTGTCTGTATAGTATCATATTGTACAGTATCATATTGTACAGTATCATATTGTCTGTACAGTATCATATTGTACAGTATCATATTGTCTGTACAGTATCATATTGTCTGTACAGTATCATATTGTCTGTATAGTATCATATTGTACAGTATCATATTGTCTATACATTATCATATTGTACAGTATCATATTGTCTGTACAGTATCATATTGTCTGTACAGTATCATATTGTCTGTACAGTATCATATTGTCTGTATAGTATCATAATGTACAGTATCATATTGTCTATACATTATCATATTGTACAGTATCATATTGTCTGTACAGTATCATATTGTCTGTATAGTATCATAATGTACAGTATCATATTGTCTGTACAGTATCATATTGTCTATACAGTATCATATTGTCTGTACAGTATCATATTGTACAGTATCATATTGTCTGTACAGTATGATATTGTCTGTACAGTATCATATTGTCTGTACAGTATCATATTGTCTGTACAGTATCATATTGTACAGTATCATATTGTCTGTACAGTATGATATTGTCTGTACAGTATCATATTGTCTGTACAGTATGATATTGTCTGTACAGTATCATATTGTCTGTACAGTATCATATTGTACAGTATCATATTGTCTGTACAGTATCATATTGTATGTACAGTATCATATTGTACAGTATCATATTGTCTGTACAGTATGATATTGTCTGTACAGTATCATATTGTCTGTACAGTATCATATTGTCTGTACAGTATCATATTGTACAGTATCATATTGTCTGTACAGTATGATATTGTCTGTACAGTATCATATTGTCTGTACAGTATCATATTGTCTGTACAGTATGATATTGTCTGTACAGTATCATATTGTCTGTACAGTATCATATTGTACAGTATCATATTGTCTGTACAGTATCATATTGTCTGTACAGTATCATATTGTCTGTACAGTATCATATTGTCTGTACAGTATCATATTGTACAGTATCATATTGTCTGTACAGTATCATATTGTCTGTACAGTACCATAATGAGAGTATATACTTTTCTAGTGCTTTAAAAAAAAGAAAAAAGATTGACATAAAGAAGGATTGACCTTAGAAGCAAATCTGGGTGCAGTGTGCCTTGATCAAAGCTGGGTGCAGTGTGCCTTGATCAAAGCTGGGTGCAGTGTGCCTTGATCAAAGCTGGGTGCAGTGTGCCTTGATCAAAGCTGGGTGCAGTGTGCCTTGATCAAAGCTGGGTGCAGTGTGCCTTGATCAAAGCTGGGTGCAGTGTGCCTTGATCAAACGGTCATTCTGTTCAGTGACAAGATGAGGGTTTATATTCCTTGTGATTCTTGACTTAATGGGAAATTCTGATTGTGCCATGAGTTCCTATTTGTAGTGCATTTTCACATGCTGTCTGAAAAACAGTTGAACATTTGATCCATCGATCCATCTCAGCTGTGTTCTTATGTTTATGGTCAGTTGTGACCTGCAGTGTTGGGGTCAATTACATTTCAATTCAGGAAGCTAAATGAAATTAAAATAAAAAATGTTCACAATGCCTCTGTATTGGATTTTTTTTTTTTTTGGGGGAATAATAATTTTATGTATTTTCTGGAATTAACTGAATTGAAATGGAATTGACCCCAACCCTGATGACCTGCCTTATTGTTGTCTTTGTCTTCCAAGCCAAATCATGTACTGTTGTTTTGTCGCTGATTCATAGCAACATGTTTAGAAATAAAAATGAAAAAAAATGAAAACATTATTTTATTCATGCAACTTAACATTTCTTTCTTTCTACATTGAGTGAATTTTGTGTTTTAGACTGCTGTCAATGATACAATGGTTAGTGGAGGGTGTATAATGCATTGCTAAAGGTGCACATTAATGCTGTTTTCCTATTTGTCAAAGGTGAATACATACTGTTCAATAATCACATCGTTTTATAACGTATACTGTAATGTAGCATTATTGCGGTTGTAGCATTTAATTGACTTAGAACTTTGTCTTAACTACGCTTAATTGTCCTGACCAACATTATTTTTATTTTATTTTTTTATAATCATGTCTCCGCCATAGGCAATTTCGGCATTACATTATAATTAAGGCCAAATAATTACTAATTGCACACTGTTTCATAATTGTAGGTTTTACAAACAACTTATTGTTCTGCCATTTCTGAAGCCTGAAAGGTAGCAATGTTGTTGTACATAGTGACTGCACTTCCCTTTCTTCACTGTGCTAGGGTCTTTCAATCAATCAGGAGAACAGTGCCGTTAGTCAAACAATACATAGACTTCAAAAAATGCACAAACTCCCATTCAAAACAACTATAGGCGGAGCATTCAGTAGTTCATTGATTCAGTAGTTTATTGATCAATTGAGTCCATTGATCAATATCATTGATTAATATCCCATAAAGAGCAACCAGGTGGATAGATTACCAACAGTTGTTGCCGCCCGCATTTCGTTTGAACTTAGTACCATTTTTAAGACTTCTGCTTGACTTAACTGTAATGAAGGCCTCAGTCTTAAAGGGAAATTTCACACATTTTCAACTTCATATTCATTATCTCCAGCACCACCCCAACATCAATATATTTGAAAATTGAGCGTTTCTATGTTTTGTAGTAAAAAAGATAGAGGAATATGTGTTTCCAATGACATCATCGGTGTGCATCGTGTGATTTTAACCAATTATGAGTAGGCATTACCTACTAATTGCCTACTAATTGATTGATGATGTCATTGGAAACACTTACATATCTTTTTTTACTACAAAACATTGAAAAACACAATTTTCACATATGTTGATGTTGGGGTGGTGCAGGAGATGATGAATATGAAGTTGAAACATTTAGAAATGTCCCTTAAGAAGTAAACTGCCCCTTGATCACAACACTAAAATGGCCGTTACAGAACATAGCTAGGCTACTGTCCATAAATTGGCATGCCAGATGAAGCTGGAACTTGGTGTCGTGTGACGTTTTGTACTGCAGGCCATGTGCAACATGAATAATTATGCACACTTGTTGTAATATTTTCTATTTTCATATGAGATTTAATTAAGTGCTTTTTTGTACTCACATCTTCTTTTCTTCCTTGCATGTAATGCAGGAGAGACGAGGAAAACATGTTTTTGCATACAGTCTATTTGCATTCGGTACTCTCCAGTAGTGGAAACCAATGGGCAACCATTATCTTTCATCATTTTATTTACAAAACTATGCCAAGTATTTAAATGCTATGTTTAGAGTAAAATCTAAAGGAAACCCATTCATACCTTTGCCTTTGTATTGATGAATATCAGCATAACACATCGATTGTGCTACTGTTGTATGACACTGCAGTCTGATTCAGAATAAACTCTTTGCATGAAGGTTGTCTTTGTGATCAATTGGACATTTTTTTCTAGAGTGTTAGTTCAGATAAAGTAGCATGACGCTATTTTGCCAAACAGAAAAATCCTTGTCATGTAATGTACATGTTCGGTTTGTGTTTCTGTGAGCATGCACCTGTGTGTGTGTGTGTGTGTGTGTGTGTGTGTGTGTTCTTGCTTGTAATTTCAGCCCAATTACCCAACCAGACTGTCACACTGAGCTCTGCTTTGTCTGTTGGATCAGAATGTTGGCACTGCCCTTTGTGAACGGAACCTCATAGAAACTTCCCAGCATACTCTCTGTCTAAGGCTTGGAGGATATCCGTCCTTCTTTGCTGCTCAAATTTGCAGGAATCACAAAGTGTACCTGTGTGTCCCAAATGGCACCCTATTCCCTACATAGCGCACTACTTTTGACCAGGGCCCTATACAGAGAATAGGGTGCCATTTGGGACATTGTCTAAGGTTTCTGTGAGATGGGGAATGACTGGGGCAAACATAGGCAGACACATTACTCTGGAACAAGGCAGTCTATATCATCCTATAATCATTATCATTTAACACTTTTCTATACTATTACTGTACTATCATGCTTCTTCTTCTTCTTCTTCTTCTTCTTCTTCTTCTTCTTCTTCTTCTTCTTCTTCTTCTTACGGTTGACATAACAAGGTGAAAGGTGAAGACCAAGGGCATGGCCTGAAGCCTAGACCCCCTGGCAGGGAGGACATGGAGCCCCTGTGTGAGGGGTTGCAGCACCCACCTGTCTCATCTCCTGGGGATGTGTCTCAAATGGCACCCTATTTCCTATATCGTGCACTAATTTTGACTTGGGCCAATAGGTAGTGCACTATATAGGGAATAGGATAGGGTGCCATGGCTCAGGGTCAGAAACTAAGTGCACGTCGCAAATGGCACTCTATTCCCCATACACTGAGTGTACAAAACATTAGGAACACCTTCCTAATATTGAGTTACACCCCCTTTTGCCCTCAGAACAGCCTCAATTCATGGGGGGAATGAACTACGAGGTGTCGAAAGCGTTCCACAGGGATGCTGTTGACTCCAATGCTTCCGACAGTTGTGTCAAGTTGGCCGGATATCCTTTGGGTGGTGGAATGCGCCTGGCACCTACTACCATACCCCGTTCAAAGGCTCTTCAATTTTGTGTCTTGCCCATCCACTCTCTGAATGACACACGTACATAATCAATGTCTCAGTTGTCTCAAGGCTTAAAAATCCTTCTTTAACCCGTCTCCTCCCCTTCATCTACACTGATTGAAGTGGATTTAACAGGTGACATCATTAAGGGATCATAGCTTTCAACTGGATTCACCCGGTCAGTCTATGTCATGGAAAGAGCAGGTGTTCCTAATGCTTTGTACACTCAGTGTAGTGCACTACTTTTGACCAGGGTCCATAGGGTTCTGGTAAGACGTAGTGCACTAGGGTGCCATTTAGGACGCAAACAACGAGTTAAATGTCAATGGGATCGAGATTTTCCTTTGCGACACACTTTAACCGTTCCGTGTGTGTGTATATTCTGTACTGTAAGCGTGAGCAGGGCAGAAAACATTAAGGGCTTGTTTGGGATTCATGCCAAGGTGATTACAAAATGTATTTTACCTAACAAAATGTAAGCAGCCAGACAGATTATAGACTTATTATAGGGTCAAAATATGTTAAACACATCAGCTGATGTTACACAACATATGCTACACTACTCTCAAGACAAAAGTTATTGCAACATTTAAAAACACTATATATACAAAAATATGTGGACACACCTTCAAATTAGTGGATTCGGCTATTTCAGCCACACCCGTTGCCGACAGGTGTATAAAATCGAGCACACAGCCATGCAATCGCCATAGACAAACATTGGCAGTAGAATGGCCTTACTGAAGAGCTCAGTGACTTTCAACGTGGCACCGTCATAGGATGCCACCTTTACAACAAGTCAGTTTGTCACATTTCTGCCCTGCTAGAGCTGCCCTGGTCAACTGTAAGTGCTGTTATTGTGAAGTGGAAACGTCTAGAAGCAACAACGGCTCGGCCGCGAAGTGGTAGGCCACACAAGCTCACAGAACAGGACCACCGAGTGCTGATGTACGTAATGTGTAAAAATCGTCTGTCCTCGGTTGCAACACTCGCTACCTAGTTCCAAACTGCCTCTGGAAGCAACGCCAGAACAAGAACTGTTCGCCAGGAGCTTCATGAAATGGGTTTCCATGGCAGAGCAGCCGCACACAAGCCTAAGATCACTGTGCGCAATGTCAAGCGTCACCTGGAGAGGTGTAAAGCTCGCCACCATTGGACTCTAGAGCAGTGGAAACGCGTTCGCTGGAGTGATGAATCACGCTCGAATCACGCTTCACCATCTGGCAGTCCAACGGACGAATCTGTGTGGATGCCAGGTGACGTACACCAGTCAGGTTTCAGGACTGGTCATTCAACTGAGACTGCTCTTCTCTGTGTCACGGAGGCTCTCCGCACTGCTAAAGCTAACTCTCTCTCCTCTGCTCTTGTCCTTCTAGACCTGTCTGCTGCCTTTGATACTGTGAACCATCAGATCCTCCTCTCCACCCTCTCCGAGCTGGGCATCTCCCGGCGCGGCTCACTCCCTGGATTGCGTCCTACCTGACCGGTCGCTCCTACCAAGTGGCGTGGCGAGAAGCTGTCTCCGCACCACGTGCTCTCACCACTGGTGTCCCCCAGGGCTCAGTTCTAGGCCCTCTCCTATTCTTCCTATACACCAAGTCACTTGGCTCTGTCATATCCTCACATGGCCTCTCCTATCATTGCTACGCTGACGATACACAACTAATCTTCTCCCTTTCCCCCTTCTGATAACCAGGTGGCGAATCGCATCTCTGCATGTCTGGCAGACATATCAGTATGGATGACGGATCACCACCTCAAGCTGAACCCTGGCAAGACGGAGCTGCTCTTCCTCCCGGGGAAGGACTGCCCGTTCCATGATCTCGCCATCACGGTTGACAACTCCGTTGTGTCCTCCTCCCAGAGTGCGAAGAGCCTTGGCGTGACCCTGGACAACACCCTGTCGTTCTCCGCTAACATCAAGGCGGTGACCCGATCCTGCAGGATCATGCTCTACAACATTCGGAGAGTACGACCCTGCCTTACACAGGAAGTGGCACAGGTCCTAATCCAGGCACTTGTCATCTCCCCGTCTGGATTACTGCAACTCGCTGTTGGCTGGCCTCCCCTGCCTGTGCCATTAAACCCCTACAACTCATCCAGAATGCCGCAGCCCGTCTGGTGTTCAACCTTCCCAAGTTCTCTCACGTCACCCCCCTCCTCCGCACACTCCACTGGCTTCCAGTTGAAGCTCGCATCTGCTACAAGACCATGGTGCTTGCCTATGGAGCAGTGAGGGGGAACGGCACCTCCCCGTACCTTCAGGCTCTGATCAGTCCCTACACCCAAACGAGGGCATTGCGTTCATCCACCTCTGGCCTGCTGGCTCCCTTCCTCTGCGGAAGCATAGTTCCCGCTCAGCCCAGTCAAAACTGTTCGCTGCTCTGGCACCCCAATGGTGGAACAAGCTCCCTCACGACGCCAGGACAGCAGAGTCACTCACCACCTTCCGGAGACATTTGAAACCCCACCTCTTTAAGGAATACCTGGGATAGGATAAATTAATCCTTCTACCCCCCAAAAAAAAATAAATAAATAAATAAATAATGTAAAGTGGTTATCCCACTGGCTATAGGGTGAATGCACCAATTTGTAAGTCGCTCTGGATAAGAGCGTCTGCTAAATGACGTAAATGTGCCCTTGAGCAAGGCACTTAACCCTAATTGCTCCTGTAAGTCGCTCTGGATAAGAGCGTCTGCTAAATGACTAAAATGTAAAAATGTAAAAAAAACGCTACCTGCCCGAATACCCCTGTGCAGAAAGTGAGGTCCATACAGAAAAGGTTTGTCGAGATCGGTGTGGAAGAACTTGACTGGCCTGCACAGAGCCCTGACCTCAACCCCATCGAACACCTTTGGGATTAATTGGAACACCGACTGCGAGCCAGGCCTAATCGCCCAACATCAGTGCCCGACCTCACTAATACTCTCGTGGCTGAATGGAAGCAAGTCCCCGCAGAAATGTTCCAACATCTGGTGGAAAGCCTTCCCAGAAGAGTGGAGGCTGTTATAGCAGCAAAGGGAGGACCAACTCCATATTAATGCCCATGATTTTAGAATGAGATGTTTGACGAGCAGGTGTCCACATACTTTTGGTCATGTAGTGTAGAAGGACAGCAAATGTATCCTATATGTCCCAAATAGCACCCTATTCCCTATAGGCTCTGTTTAAAAGTAGTGCACTACATAGGGAATAGGATGCCATTTGGGATTTGGATACACACCATAAGGTTATGCTTGCTCAGAATACAGCTATGGACATTTTAGATTAGACTGTCTGGAATATGTTGGCTAATTTGTCCTCCTTGCTTGGCCAAGTCAACACTTCACAGCACATGCTTCATGGTGATTTCTACAGTAGTTTAGCTAGCCTAGCCTAGGAATCTGAATCTCACTGGCAGCCCAATTCTGATCTTTTTCCCCAATTATTGTCAAAAGAGCTGATCTGATTGGTCAAAAGTCCAATTAGTGGAAAAATAATCAGAATAAGGCCACCAGTGAAAACGCAGCCTTTGACGGCAGAAGTCTCCTAGAATGACAAAACTAGACTACTCACCTCTATTTATGGCTTCTATTTGCAGAAACATTCTACTTATTGAAGTGTGACTAACCAAATTGACACTATAGGCATACATATGAACATGCTTGATAAATGGCATTCATCCGTCCCTCCATGTTAAGACTGTTGTAATCTCGTCCCCCAGGCTCAATTGCTACAGTATATAGGTTTTGTTGTGGAGAGAGAGAGAGAGAGAGAGAGAGAGAGAGAGAGAGAGAGAGAGACGGCTGGTGGACCGCTGTCACGACAAATGCGCGGAGAGACAAATGCGCGGAGAGATTCAGCGCGTGAATTTGGCACTCAGTCGCTGGTGCCACGTAGAATCAGTCCCCGGACCAGGAGTACACTTCTGTACATTTAGATTTTAGCTACCTATACGTTTTTTTTTCTTCTTAATCTTCTTTCCAAACATCCCGTGTTTTTCCTCTTGTCAAGAAGAACAGGCGACAGAATGGGCGGAAGCGGCATTAAGTTATAAAAAAAAGCTCCATCGAGAGATACAGGTAAAACACACAGATAAGGCTAAGTAGTTTTTGTTGCTTCATTTTACCAATGTTTAGATTTCATTCTAATTTTGAATTAACACTTCGTAGATAGACTATGCTATGCAATCACGTTCCCAATGTGTGCTCATATTCAATCAGTAGTAATCATCACATTCTTAGATGCATGCAGACGTTACGGTAGGCCTAATGAGGATAGGGTGCAAATGACGTGAACTAAAGTAGCATACACCAACCACGTGAATAGTGTTGACTTTGCTCGTGCAGCCCATCTGAGATGTCTGTCTTCCTCAGACGGCCAGCACACAGCAGCAGCAGCAGCAGAGGGAACACAGAACGCTAGCTGGCACTGGGTCAACCAACTGACTGGAAGGCTGCAGATTCCTTGGACACACCCAGGGAATGATAGTGGTTGTGATGACACTCTCCTGTGGCCATGGATGTCCTGTGGAGTATGCTGTTTGGAAATCCTTCTACGAGGACTACAGTAGATAAGGTGTGTGTGTGTGTGTGTGTGTGTGTGTGTGTGTGTGTCAGAGCAAGAATAGTGTGGAGAGATCTATGAACGATCATAGTGACCAATGACCTTATAGTACATCTGTAGCATACTAGTAAGTGCATACTAGTAAGTGGTAGACTCCCACTGGGCACAGAGGTCAGTTCAACGTCTAGTTTTGATTTACATTTGGTTGAGTTGTCAACTAACCTGAATTCAACGTTAAATCAACAAAACATTTCACCCTGTCATTGGATTTAGGTTACGAGTTGGGTGAAAAAATGACGAAATCCCCTTACTTTGATACGTTTTTGCAAATCAGATTTCCACGTTGATTCAATGTCATCACATTTAATTTTTTGGTTGAAATGACGTGGAATCAACGTTGACTCACGCTCGCCGTAACGTGATCACGCTCACCGTAGCTGATGTGAGTATGACCTTTAAACAGGTCAACATTCACAAGGCCGCAGGACCAGACGGATTACCAGGAAGTTTACGCCGAGCATGCGCTGACCAACTGGCAAGTGTCTTCACTGAAATGTTCAACCTGTCCCTGGCCAAGTCTGTAATACCTACATGTTTCAAGCGGACCACCATAGTCCCTGTGACCAAGAACGCCAAGGTAACCTGTCTAAATGACTACCGACCCGTAGCACTTATATCTGTAGCCATGAAATGCTTTGAAAAGCTGGTCATGGCTCACATCAACACCATCATTCCAGAAACCCTAGACCCACTCCAATTTGCATACCGCCCCAACAGATCCACAGATGACACAATCTCTATTGCACTCCACACTGCCCTTTCCCACCTGGACAAAAGGAACACCTATGTGAGAATGCTGTTCATTGACTACAGCTCAGCGTTCAACACCATAGTGCCCTCAAAGCTCATCACTAAGCTAAGGACCCTGGGACTAAACACCTCCCTCTGCAACTGGATCCTGGACTTCCTGACGGGCCGCCCCCAGGTGGTAAGGGTAGGTAACAACACATCTGCCACGCTGATCCTCAACATGGGGGCCCCTCAGGGGTGCGTGCTTAGTCCCCTCCTGTACTCCCTGTTCACCCATGACTGCGTGGCCAAGCACGACTCCAACGCCATCATTAAGTTTGCCGACGACACAACAGTGGTAGGCCTGATCACCAACAACGATGAGACCGCCTATAGGGAGGTGGTCAGAGACCTGGCAGTGTGGTGCCAGGACAACAACCTCTCCCTCAACGTGATCAAGACAAAGGAGATGATCATGGACTACAGGAAAAGGAGTGCCGAGCACGCCCCCATTCTCATCGACGGGGCTGTAGTGGAGCAGGTTGAGAGCTTCAAGTTCCTTGGTGTCCACATCACCAACGAACTATCATGGTCCAAACACACCAAGACATTCGTGAAAAGGGCACAACAACACCTATTCCCCCTCAGGAGACTGAAAAGATTTGGCATTGGTCCTCAGATGCTCAAAAAGTTATACAGCTGCACAATCGAGAGCATCCTGACTGGTTGCATCACCGCCTGCTATGGCATCTGCTCGGCCTCTGACCGCAAGGCGTTACAGAGGGTAGTGCGTACGGCTCAGTACATCACTGGGACCAAGCTTCCTGCCATCCAGAACCTCTATACCAGGCGGTGTCAGAGGAAGGCCCTAAAAATTGCCAAAGACTCCAGCCACCCTAGTCATAGACTGTTCTCTCTGCTACTGCACAGCAAGCGGCACCAGAGCGCCAAGTCTAGGTCCAAAAGGCTTCTTAACAGCTTCTACCCCCAAGCCATAAGACTCCTGAACATCTAATCAAATGGCTACCCAGACTATTTGCATTGATCCCCCCCCTTTTTACGTTGCTGCTACTCGCTGTTTATTATCTATGAATAATCACTTTACCCCCACCTACATGTACATATTACCTCAATTACCTCGACTAACCTGTACCCCCGCACATTGACTCGATATCGGTACCCTCTGTATATAGCCTCGTTATTGTTATTTTATTGTTGCTCTTTTATTTGTTTTACTTTAGTTTATTTAGTAAATATTTTCTTAACTCTTATTTTTCTTAAAACAGCATTGTTGGTTAAGGGCTTGTAAGTAAGCATTTCACGGTAAGGTTGTATTCATGTGACCAATAACATTTGATTTGGATTTGATTTGATTTGACTCAACCAGTTTCTGCCCAGTGGGCTATATCACAGTACCGGGCTTTTCTACTTTGAAAGAACCAGAAAACAGATATTACGCTGTTCAGAGATTATAGCCATAACCATGTATAAGGTAAACTTAACTATGGTTCAGACTTACAAAGTTAGGTCATGTAATATGTAGGGTTAGTTTATAAGGCACGGCATAGGATGCAGTATACTAATCTTTGAGGCTCAACTAAATCAGCTTGCATGGACTTCTTGATAATGCTGAAAATCCACTCTGAGAACGGCAGACATTATGTTGTGCAACTCTGTCTCAGCAGCAACTTAGTGACATATTTAGAATGGTACCAGGATTTATAGGAGGTAAGCTACACATTCAGCAAACTCTGGCTGTGTCCCAAATGACACCCTATTCAATATATAGTGTACTACTTTTGATTAGGGCCCCACGGCTCAATAGAGAATAAGGTGCCATTTGGAACACACAGACTGTGTATCTGAATGTATGGTAGATATGTTGTAGATATGTTGTAGATGTGTTGTAGATATGTTGTAGATGTGTTGTAAATGTGTTGTAGATGTGTTGTAGATGTGTTGAAAATATGTGTTGTAGATGTGTTGTAAATGTGTTGTAGATGTGTTGTAGATGTGTTGTAGATGTGTTGTAGATGTGGTGTAGATGTGTTGTAGATGTGTTGAAAATGTGTTGTAGATGTGTTGTAGATGTGTTATAGATATGTGTTGTAGATGTGTTGTAGATATGTTGTAGATGTGTTGTAGATGTGTTGAAAATGTGTTGTAGATGTGTTGTAGATGTGCTGTAGATGTGTTGAAAATGTGTTGTAGATGTGTTGTAAATGTGTTGTGGATGTGTTGTAGATGTGTTGTAGATGTGTTGTAGATGTGTTGTAGATGTGTTGAAAATGTGTTGTAGATATGTTGTAGGTGCACCCAGCTGTTGACAGTCCATCACAGCTGCCTCATTCTCCAGGTCTGCAGTCAGTCAGTGTGTAAACAGTGCATGTATTCTTTTACAGCAGCACACCTGTTAATCCACTCTTGACGCTGGGGAATTTAAGAATCTTGTCAGTCAGTTGCCCGTTTCCTAGTCTCTTCTCACAGCCTCTGTGTCTGGGGTGGAGCGTTCGGAGCGCCCTGACTTTGGAGACTAACCCACTCCATTTCTCTGCCTTTACCCCAACCCCAAAGAGAGGGGCTTGGAATGAGCCACACCCCAGACTCTGAACCCATTCCATATGTGATCCACTGACTCCCTGTAACAGTGATCCACTGTCTCCCTGGAACAGTGATCCACTGTCTCCCTGGAACAGTGATCCACTGTCTCCCTGGAACAGTGATCCACTGTCTCCCTGGAACAGTGATCCACTGTACCTCTTGAGTTGGTCTCGGAACACAACACTGATAACCTGTAATTTCTGCCAAGATCAGCTTGTATATCACTACATTTTTATTTTATTATATGAATTCTCTGTAGAAAACCTTGCTGTGATTGCAGCCTGCTGTTGGCCATTCAACATTTCAGCAATAATAGAGTAAAATAATTAGGGGGGGGGGAATTATATGGTCTTGAATTGAACTCATGTTGCTCTGGCCATGCAATAGCAGTCTTAGTCCACTAGATGGCGACTAACATTTATAAAACACATTGGAGGTACTGCAGGGTTTATACAGACAGTAATTTGTTCATCATACTGCCTGGGTGACAGAGGAACTGAAAAGCATGACCTGTTCTGTTCTGCTGTGAACCTGACCCTGCTCCCTTTCACCCATCAGCTGGCTGACCTATGGAAGGAGGAAGCGCACGCCATGTTATCAATCCGTCTGACTTCTCATGGATCTCTTCCAAATACATGGGAGAGGAGACTATGATTGCGTCCCAAATGGCACCCTATTCACTATATAATGCACTACTTTTGACCAGGTCTCATAGGGTTCTGGTCAAAAGAAGTGCACTATATAGGAAATCGGGTGCAATTTGGGACACATACAAATACATGGGACTGAGAAGGGACTGTGTCATACAGTCTGTAGCTATTCCCTTAGCTAACAAGGGGTCAGTCTCAAATGGCACCCTATTCCCTATGGGCCCTGTTCAAAAGTAGTGCACTATATAGGCCAGGAATAGGTTGCCATTTGGATTTGGGATGCAAACTTTGTAAAACAGTCTGTGTTCCTTCCCTCAGCTAACAAGGGGCTGTCTCAACAAGGGCTGTCTGCCTTCTGTCTCTGACTCTTATGTGTATGTTCTATAGGGCTGGGTTTTGGCAGGGACTTCACGATATGATCCATATTAAGATATATAGGTCACGATACGATATACATTGTGATTCTTCACGCACCACAATTCTATTTGTATTGAGATTCGATTCTGCTATAGGGTAGAACTAAGGGTTGTTGTAATGCATTACATTTGAACTGCTATGGTACTAAGGTACTTTTTAATCTGTTGGTGATCGCGTGCCCATTGGAGCCGCTTCTTCTTGTTTTTATCTGATAGGAGTGGAACCCGGTGTGGTCATCTGCTGCAATAGCCCATCCGTGACAAAGATCGACGAGTTGTGCGTTCCGAGATGCCGTTCTGCACACTGCTGTTGTAATGCACCGTTATTTGTCTGTTTGTGGCCCGCCTGTTAGCTTGCACGATTCTTGCCATTCTCCTTCGAACTCTCTCATCAACAAAGCTGTTTTCGCACACAGGAGTGTCGCTGACTGGATGTTTTTTGTTTGTCGCACCATTCTCGTTAAACCCTAGACACTGTCGTGCGTGAAAGGCCCAGAAGGGCAGTCGTTTCTGAGATACTGGAACCGGCACCCCTGGCACCGACGATCATACCACGCTCAAAGTTGCTTAGGTCACTCGTTCTGCCCATTCTAACGTTCAGTCGAACAGTAACTGAATGACTCGATGCCTGTCTGCCTGCTTTTTATAGCAAGCCACTGCCACGTGACTCACTGACTGTAGGAGCGATACATTTTCATGAACGGGGTGGTGTACCTAATAAACTGAGTATATACTGCTCATACCCATATGAACACAGTACATGTGATATGCAGATATAGACTATAGACATTGAAACAAAGTGCCAAACGTTGTGTTCGAGCTTCTTCGATCTTAAAAAACATTTATTATGGCCTGGGCTTTTGATAAATATTTACCCCCGAGGTATGAGCACTCTACAGACACTTCTGGGTAATCAAAACCCTTGCATAAACAACACTGGAGCTAGCTATCCTGTGGGGTCTCACATTCTCACACATCTACTGCCCTCATAAAATATTACGGGCAGACGGTCAGGTTCATGTTTAAAGATGCATAGAACAGAAGAGTTGTGCCAACTTTTAGAATGTTGAATATTGTTCTAATTCTAGACATTCAGTTACATTGCATTATTAAAATATTCCCCATGTAATGTAAATGCGGTGCTAACATGGCTGCCATAGAATTGTTAAGTTTCATGTAAATGCATCATAATGATGAAACCTCAATGTACAAACCATGGTCCCAGCCATACAATTAGGACTTCGAATTCAGTAGGACCTCTGTGGTCCCAACTCTCTAAATCTATGGCTCTAATCTTGACCAGTCTGAGTTTCTAGTCAGTGTTGTTGTGTTCTGTAAAGGAATGCACTGTTTGTGCCCAAACCTTGGTGATACCAAATCATCATTGGAAGTAAAGAGTGTGTCTACAACTTGGTATTCTTTTGTCACAAATCTGCTTTTTCTGTTAGTCAGCAGCTCTTGCTTTTTATTGTTCCGTAGAGAAACACCCCATATGTCTGCTGCACTCCTTTGTGTTATACACTGAGTGCACAAAACATTAGGAACACCTGCTCTTTCCATGACACAGACTGACCAGGTGAATCCAGGTGAAAGCTATGATCCCTTAATGATGTCACTTGTTAAATCCACTTCAATCAGTGTAGACGAAGGGGAGGAGACAGGTTAAAGAAGGATTTTTAAAGCCTTGAGATAATTGAGACATGGATTGTGTATGTGTGCCATCCTGAGGGTGAACTGGCTAGACAAAATATTTAAGTGCCTTTGACTGGGGTATGGTAGTAGGTGCCAGGCGCACCGGTTTGTGTCAAGAACTGCAACACTGCTGAGTTTTTCACGCTCAACAGTTTCCCGTGTGTATCAAGAATGGTCCACCACCCAAATGACATCTAGCCGACTTGACACAACTGTGGGAGGCATTGGAGTCAACATGGGCCAGTATCCCTGTGGAACGCTTTCGACACCCTGTGTTCCTAATGTTTGGTATACTCAGTGTAGATATATGGTGGTGAGTTGGCATTAGATGCCCCTGCTCTTCCCAGAGTGGTGGAAGTGGAGCCCTGTGTGTGTGGACTGCTGGAGCTGCAGTGGTAGGACCGGATTGTTGTTCTAACAGCTGATTTGATCCCTCTCTCCCTCTGAGCTAGACTTCTCCCTGGCTATTTATGGCAGATTCCCTGCTATCAAAGCTCCTCTCTTCAGCCCATACATGGTTGCTCCTGTATGAGGTTACCACCACGCCACTTTTGGCACACAGTCCCTCCTCAGCACAGTCACGAAAGTGCGCAAAGCCGGCCTCTCTCTCTCAGAGACTGTCAGGGGCCTAATGTTAGTGGTTAGTTAGAACGGACATGTTGAAAATCCGGCAGGCAGGGACAGCGGATCGGTGAATGGATTGTTGGACTATCTTAAAGTGGAATCTGAGGAACGTAGAACTTTTTGAATAGTTTGAAGAACAGAACCACCTGCTTATTTTTTTTTGCATCCCTGTTTATTTTCTCTCTCCTCCTCCTCTCTCACTCCCTCCCTCACCCCATTCCCTGTCCCCTCTCTTTACCCCTCTCTTCCCCTCTCATCTTTTCTCTCCTGTCTCTCATTCCTGGACTGATTTATTTGTCCCAGCTCTCTCCAGAGTAGTCTCTCCAGAGTGGTCTGGAAAGCACTGTTCTATAATTGTTGGCTGCTGAAGCTATCTTCTCCATCTTGGATGAGGCTGGATCCTGGTGCCGCTTTGGAAAGGTGTGGACCGTAACCCTGTCCCACCTGCACCTCCTGTACCTCCAGCCTGCTCACCACTGACCAGACTCCTGGCCCCCTGCTGGACAAATAATAGTATTTTCCTTCCTTGGCTTCAAAACCCTGAACTGTTATTTTTCAGTACAGGTGGACTTCACTATTGTGGTGTTGCACCACCCTCTCAATCTCATGCTGAGAGATTGAATGTAGATGAAACCAAGGAAAAGTAAGTGCATTACCTTCATCAGGGCTTGATTACCGAACAGGCACGTAGGGTACATGCACTGTGGGCCCCCAACCAAAAAATACAAACAATTATGTTATTTTTTGGGGAGGGGGGCCTGGAGGTCGGGGGGCCCCCAAATAGCATATTAACACATCATAAGCAATGGCAAAATGTGTAGAATAGCAGAACATTTGCTTTAAAACTGCACAATTTTCGAGGGGCCCCTGGAGGTAGGTGCACCGGGGCCCGAAATGCATTAGTCCGGCCCTGACCTTCAGTCCTCCTTTTGTTTACTGAAGACTTGCTAGTCTAGTAGTTGGTCATATTCATTCATCTGTCAATGTTGAGGTGTATGTATATGATTTAGATATGGATCGCATCATTCATAGGATGTACAGTATGCACACCTCTTCATTGAATGTGACACAAAATGCAAATCCCGGGCCGTGATGTTGATATAAGTCGAATTGAAGTGCTCTACCATTTAGTTTATGTAACATCGCCAAAGTATGCAGTGCTTTTAAATAGAGACAATACTGCCATCTGCTCCAGTAGACTAAAGACAACAAACTCCGCTGTAATTCAATCAATTATCTTACGTGACATCAGTGGTTTAGCCTAGTTCCTGTGCGAGGTTACACAGGAGCGGGGCATCATATAAAACTAACAAATGTAATGTTGTCAGCTTATATCTCCCTACTGACAACAGGCCTAGGGCTCTGCTCCACATGCTCTATGCTCTTAGAATTAGTGGTGACTCGAGGAACCGTGGAGATCCTCAAGGAACCCCTGGAGTTCCTCAAGGAACCATTGCTAGTCAGTGGTTCATACTGTATTTGCACCTTCGGTTAGTTGAGGGGTTCTTGGAGGAACCTTTAATGGTTCAATGTAGCAACGGGTTCCTGGAGGAACCCTGGAGTGGAGGCTTTGCTTAGTAGGGGCGTGTCTTTACGATATATATACTTTTTGGGCCTCCCGTGAGAGTAAAAGTCATTCCTGTTAATCTGTTCTGTTGTATTGTCGTCGTTGAACACTGACAGTTTTGTCGCTTCAATGAGGTTAACAGAGGTGTAGAAGCTCCCCAGGAGCCTAGAGGTGTAGAAGCTCCTCAGGAGCCTATGCAAATCCCAAAGTTGGAATAGTTAACCACTTTGTTACTGTATGTTATCAGCAAAGTTAATATTATATTAGAATATGTAATATGCATAAATATTGAAGGACATTTTTTATTTGCGGTGTACAAAGTTAACATGATGATCAGGAATGACATTTACGCTAACGGGTGACCTAAAATAACTATCTGAAAGCCACACCTCCAATCTGATAGGCTGCCAGCTCTACAATATATTGTTAAAAAGGTTCAAAATTGAACAAAAAGGTTCCGGTTTGAACATGTACACAGGGGTTCTGCAAAGACCCTTTTCTGAGGGGTTCCTCAAGGAACCTTTTTCAACTGGAAAGGTTCCGCCGGAACCTTTTTGTGATGGTTCTTCCAGCACCTTAACTTCTAATAGTGTATCATTGCCCCAAACAGAGGCGGTTCCAAAACTCTGATTCTACTAAACTAAGATTCTACTATGCTGGCCTGGGGCTAAGACTGAGGCATCACCTGTCTACTGCAGACCATAGATCACATTGCTCTAAAGACCAAACTCTGTTTTGACCCTGTGTGTGTGTGTGTGTGTGTGTGTGTGTGTGTGTGTGCCCCCTCCTTGCTTTCCTCATAGAAAACCCTACTATTTGTTTTAATATCAGATGAGTTGAATAAGGCTGCTATGAAGCAGATGCTGCAGGAATGGGTTTGGACAGTGTGTCGTTCCGATGTGTGTGTGTGTGTGTGTGTTCCAATGCTGTCCAGCGGGTCCAGCCTTCATTTCTCCAAGTCTTTGTTGTTTTAGCATCCCAAATGGCACCCTATTCCCTATATAGTGCACTACTTTTGACCAGGGCCCTAGTGCACTATGTAGGGAATAGTGTGCCGTTTGGGACGTAGACAGTGAGTATGAGGGCCTGCTGGAAGGAACTGGGGCCGCTGGATGTTTAGAGTCCTGCACTGTCACCTCCATCACAGTAAAAAGGTTTACCGCTGCTGCTGCCCGAATGCTTAACCCTGTCTTCACCACACTGTCTCCCTCTGTAGGAAACATGCACGCACACACGAATGCACAAACGCACACACACACACACAAACGCACACGCACATAAACACACACACAATCACACACAGACACACACACACACACACACACGGTTGTCTTTGACTGGCCCAGTAAGAGGACATGTAAACAAGCTTTGGTTGCTTTTAGATTTGCACACTTTAGGAGAAAAGAGAGATTATTGGGATGGTCACTGAACATATTCCAGGCTTTGACCTTTGACCGTGTGCAATTCAATGGATTACTGTGGTCAGGTACTAGGTCTATGCTTTAGTACACCAGGTACAGTGGGGAAAAAAAGTATTTAGTCAGCCACCAATTTTGCAAGTTCTCCCACTTAAAAAGATGAGAGAGGCCTGTGATTTTCATCATAGGTACACGTCAACTATGACAGACAAAATGAGGAAAAATATTCCAGAAAATCACATTGTAGGATTTTTTATGAATTTATTTGCAAATGATGGTGGAAAATAAGTATTTGGTCAATAACAAAAGTTTCTCAATACTTTGTTATATACCCTTTGTTGGCAATGACACAGGTCAAATGTTTTCTGTAAGTCTTCACAAGGTTTTCACACACTGTTGCTGGTATTTTGGCCCATTCCTCCATGCAGATCTCCTCTAGAGCAGTGATGTTTTGGGGCTGTCGCTGGGCAACACGGACTTTCAACTCCCTCCAAAGATTTTCTATGGGGTTGAGATCTGGAGACTGGCTAGGCCACTCCAGGACCTTTGAAATGCTTCTTACGAAGCCACTCCTTCGTTGCCCGGGCGGTGTGTTTGGGATCATTGTCATGCTGAAAGACCCAGCCACGTTTCATCTTCAATGCCCTTGCTGATGGAAGGAGGTTTTCACTCAAAATCTCACGATACATGGCCCCATTCATTCTTTCCTTTACACGGATCAGTCGTCCTGGTCCCTTTGCAGAAAAACAGCCCCAAAGCATGATGTTTCCACCCCCATGCTTCACAGTAGGTATGGTGTTCTTTGGATGCAACTCAGCATTCTTTGTCCTCCAAACACGACGAGTTGAGTTTTTACCAAAAAGTCATATTTTGGTTTCATCTGACCATATGACATTCTCCCAATTCTCTTCTGGATCATCCAAATGCACTCTAGCAAACTTCAGACGGGCCTGGACATGTACTGTCTTAAGCAGGGGGACACGTCTGGCACTGCAGGATTTGAGTCCCTGGCGCCGAAGTGTGTTACTGATGGTAGGCTTTGTTACTTTGGTCCCAGCTCTCTGCAGGTCATTCACTAGGTCCCCCCGTGTGGTTCTGGGATTTTTGCTCACCGTTCTTGTGATCATTTTGACCCCACGGGGTGAGATCTTGCATGGAGCCCCAGATCGAGGGAGATTATCAGTGGTCTTGTATGTCTTCCATTTCCTAATAATTGCTCCCACAGTTGATTTCTTCAAACCAAGCTGCTTACCTATTGCAGATTCAGTCTTCCCAGCCTGGTGCAGGTCTACAATTTTGTTTCTGGTGTCCTTTGACAGCTCTTTGGTCTTGGCCATAGTGGAGTTTGGAGTGTGACTGTTTGAGGTTGTGAACAGGTGTCTTTTATACTGATAACAAGTTCAAACAGGTGCCATTAATATAGGTAACGAGTGGAGGACAGAGGAGCCTCTTAAAGAAGAAGTTACAGGTCTGTGAGAGCCAGAAATCTTGCTTGTTTGTAGGTGACCAAATACTTATTTTCCACCATAATTTGCAAATAAATTCATTAAAAATCGTACAATGTGATTTTCTGGATTTTTTTTCCTCAATTTGTCTGTCATAATTGACGTGTACCTATGATGAAAATTACAGGCTTCTCTCATCTTTTTAAGTGGGAGAACTTGCACAATTGGTGGCTGACTAAATACTTTTTTCCCCCACTGTACTATGCTTTCTACTGGTAGTCTTCACTACAATGACATGCTACAATAGTTACCAGTAACACAGATGCCTGTTTATCTGCCATTGAGGAGTGTTGTTCTCTGCTCATACAGGAGTCATTAAAGGCCTAGTTCACACATTTGGAGGGGAAAATGTTTTTTATAAAATAAAAATGTTTTTTTTAAAATTTCGATTCATCAGGGGATGTTGCAGCACCCTCAGCACCCGCGGCTATGCAGTAGGTATTTTCCAACAGCTATGGAAACCGATGGTAAACAGTATGGCTCTTTGTTCCACTCTGTCCTGTGGTCACAAACACAACACTAAGCTCTGCAGTGGAATTACTCACGTAAACCACATAGACAACTATCAATTGATGTCAGGTGGTGGGCGGCGATACGACTCATTTTAATGGCTGGTATGGAATAAGTGCAATGGTATCAAACACATGGAAACCTTTCCATCCATTCAATTCCAGGCATTACAATGAGCTCGTCCTCCTATATCTCTACCCACCAGCCTCATCTGATTGAGGACGTTCGCATGTCAGAGATGGACTCTATTATGCTGATTTCTTAAGCACCGTGGCCTTGAAACCTCCACATGATGAAGAGCTGTTGTAGATGTGCTCTACAAAATCGCCATGGCATGTTGATGTACTGTAGAGTTTACTCAGTGTACAAAACATTATGAACACCTGCTCTTTCCATGACATAGACTGACCAGGTGAATCCAGGGGAACGTTATGATCCCTTATTGATGTCACTTGTTAAATCCACTTCGATCAGTGTAGATGAAGGGGAGGAGACAGGTTAAAGAAGGAATTTTAAGCATTGAGACAATTGAGACATCGTTTGTGTATGTGTGCCATTCAGAGGGTGAATATTTGTTTTTGGGGAGTTTCTCCCATTCTTCTCTGCAGATCCTCTCAAGCTCTGTCAGGTTGGATGGGGAGCGTTGCTGCACTGCTATTTTCAGGTCTCTCCAGAGATGTTCGATCGGGTTTAAGTCCGGGCTGGGCCACTCAAGGACATTCAGAGACTTGTCCTGAAGCCACTTGTGCATTGTCTTGGCTGTGTGCTTAGTGTCATTGTCCTGTTGGAAGGTGAACCTTCACCCCAGTCTGAGGTCCTGAGCACTCTGGAGCAGATTTTCATGAAGGATCTCTCTGTACTCTGTGCTCCATTCATCTTTGCCTCGATCCTGACTAGTCTCCCAGTCCCTGCGCTGAAAAACATCCCCACAGCATGATGCTGCCACCACCATGCTTCACCATAGGGATGGTGCCTGGTTTCCTCCAGACGTGATGCTTGGCATTCAGGCCAAATAGTTTAATATTGGTTTCATCAGACTAGAGAATCTTGTTTCTCATGGTCTGAGAGTCTTTAGGTGCCTTTTGGCAAACTCCAAGCGCGGGCTGTCATGTGCCTTTTGCTGAGGAGTGGTTTCCGTCTGGCAACTCTACCATAAAGGCCTGATTGGTGGAGCGCTGCAGAGATGGTTGTCCTTCTGGAAGGTTCTCCCATCTCCATAGAGGAACTCTAGAGCTCTGTCGGATTGACCATTGGGTTCTTGGTCACCTCCCTGAGCAAGGCCCTTCTCCCCCGATTGCTCAGTTTGGCCGTGCGGACAGCTCTAGGAAGAGTCTTGGTGGTTCCAAACATCTTCCATTTAAGAATGATGGAGGCCACTGTGTTCTTGGGGACCTTCAATGCTGCAGATATTTTTTGGTACCCTTCCCCAGATCTGTGCCTCGACACAATGCTGTCTCGGAGCTCTACGGACAATTCCTTCGACCTCGTGGCTTGGTTTTTGCTCTGACACGCACTGTCAACTGTGGGACCTTGTATAGACAGGTGTGTGCCTTTCCAAATCATGTCCAATCAATAGAATTAACCACAGGTGGACTCCAATCAAGTTGTAGAAACATCTAAAGGATGATCAATGGAAACAGGATGCACCTGAGCTCAATTTCGAGTCTCATAGCAAAAGGTCTGAATACTTATGTAAATAAGGTATTTCTGTTTTTTATTTTCAATACATTTGCAAAAACCTGTTTTCGCTACGTCATTATGGGGTATTGTGTGTAGATTGCTGAGGATTTTGTTTTAATCCATTTTAGATTAAGGCTGTAACGTAACAAAATGTGGAAAAAGTCAAGGGGTCTGAATACTTTCCAGTGCCTTCGAATGGGGTATGGTAGTAGGTGCCAGGCACACTGGTTTGAGTGTGCCAAGAACTGCAACACTGCTGAGTTTTTCCATGTTAAACAGTTTCCTGTGTGTATCAAGAATGGTCCACCACCCAAAGGACAACTTTACACAACTGTGGAAAGCATTGGAGTCAACATGGGCCAACATCCCTGTGGAACGCTTTCGACACCTTGTAGAGTCCATGCCCCGACGAATTGAGGCTGTTCTGAGGGCAAAAGGGGGTGCAACTCAATATTAGGAAAGTGATCCTTATGTTTTGAACACTCAGTTCAAAGTATTCACCCCCCTTAGCATTTTTCCTATTTTGTTGCCTTACAACCTGGAATTAAAATGGATTTTGGGGTGATTTGTATAATTTGATTTACACAACATGCCTACCACTTTGAAGATGCAAAATATATTTTATTGTGAAACAAACAAGAAAAAAAAAAGAAAAAAAAGAAACTTGAGCGTGCATAACTATTCACCCCCTCAAAGTCAATACTTTGAGAGCCACCTTTTGCAGCAATTACAGCTGCAAGTCTCTTGAGGTATGTTTCTATAAGCTTGGCACATCTAGCCACTGGGATATTTGCCCATTCTTCAAGGCAAAACTGCTCCAGGTCCTTCAAGTTGGATGGGTTCCGCTGGTGTACAGCAATCTTTTATGTCATACCACAGATTCTCAATTGGATTGAGGTCTGGGCTTTGATTAGGCCATTCCAAGACATTTAAATGTTTCCCCTTAAACCACTTGAGTGTTGCTTTAGCAGTATGCATAGGGTAATTGTCCTGCTGGAAGGTGAACCTCCGTCCCAGTCTCAAATCTCTGGAAGACTGAAACAGGTTTCCCTCAAGAATTTCCCTGTATTTAGCGCCATCCATCATTCCTTAAATTCTGACCAGTTTCCCAGTCCTTGCCGATGAAAAACATCCCTACAGCATGATGCTGCCACCACAATGCTTCACTATGGGATGGTGTTCTCGGGGTGATGAGAGGTTTTGGGTTTGCGCCAGACATAGCGTTTTCCTTGATGGCCAAAAAGCTCAATTTTAGTCTCATCTGACCAGAGTACCTTCTTCCATATGTTTGGGGAGTCTCCCACATGGCTTTTGGCGAACACCAAACGTGTTTGCTTATGTTTTTCTTTAAGCAATGGCTTTTTTCTGGCCACTCGTCCGTAAAGCCCAGCTCTGTGTAGTGTACGGCTTAAAGTGGTCCCATGGACAGATACTCCAATCTCCGCTGTGGAGCTTTGCATTTAAATTAGAGGTTGAAATGCAGCAAAATAGGAAAAACGCCAAGGGGGATGATATCCCCCAAGGCATTGTATATCTCCTATAGTAGCAAAAAGGCTCAGGCCAGATAGAGTGGTGGTATCTTCCATATTCTCAGTAAGCACCTGAGGGGGATTACACAGTCACATGGAAACAGGACCAATACCAAAAACCAAGACTCTACCTTGGTAAATTGCTCACATCTCCTTAAGTAACAACCTTACTTTATCTGTACCCCCTCCTCCCCTTAGTAATCTTACTTTACCTGTACCCCATCCTCCCCTTAGTACTTTACCTGTACCCCATCCTCCCCTTAGTACTTTACCTGTACCCCATCCTCCCCTTAGTACTTTACCTGTACCCCATCCTCCCCTTAGTACTTTACCTGTACCCCATCCTCCCCTTAGTACTTTACCTGTACCCCATCCTCCCCTTAGTACTTTACCTGTACCCCATCCTCCCCTTAGTACTTTACCTGTACCCCATCCTCCCCTTAGTAACAGGCCTTACCCTACCCTGGCCGGCTGTCTCTCCATTCTGCCTTTATTAGGAGACAGTGGCAGCCAGCCAGCCAGCCAGCCAGGTAGGCTCAGCTAAGGCCCAAGATGTGTGTTTAGGTTAACATTGCGCTCCAGCCAGGCTGCTGCTCTGAGCTGAGCCTGTTCAGGACAGCTCCACACAGCCAGCCAGAGGCCAGCCAGAGGCCCATCTTACTCCTTCAGAATGTTTACTCTGGCATCCAAAGGAGAACCACGTTCCTGCACTCTCTCTGGCTTGCATCATTGGGAGATGGCATTTTGGGTGCCGTCGGGGCAGGATTCTCCCTGGTCTTATATGGTATAGGTTAGTGGAGGACTGAGTGGTAGAGAGGAGGAGAGACGCACTGAGGAGTTCTGTGGATCATCAACAAGAGAGAGGACAGGCTTTCGGAGCAGAGGGGTGTGATGTGTTCAGGGAAGCTGCTGTTCTTCAAATGTGCTTAGCCATGATGGATGATTCAGCATTGTGGCACACACACACACACACACACACACACACACACTCACACACACACACACACACACTCACACACACGCAGCGTAATGACAATCTGACTAAGTTCATACTGACCATATCTGTCCTTAAGTATTGCACAAAGATAAATAAATAATATTGCATCCCTTAGACACCTATAAAGGTCAGCAGTTGTGCAACAGTCTCCTTGCCAAGTCCTACAGACAGAATGTGAACCACAGCTGACTGGCTGATGGCTGCTTTAAACTACCACAACATTAACGCCACCATCTAGGCCTAGACCAGTCAACACTGTTGTCACCTAATGATGGACATAGGCTAAAGGTAATCCGACCAAGGTTATTTAGGGTTACAGACTGACCCTATCTCTCATTTGGCATAGCATCGGATTACACGCGAGGAGAACACTATCAATAATATTGGTCTTAGCTTACAACCCTCTGAGACCTACAAAGGTTAAATCTTTATTGTGAATGTGCAATAACAAGCTCCTAGCCAACTCATAGAGGCAGCACGTGAGCCTGATCAGCTGTCGTCTAAATTAGTACACTATCATAAACACCATCTACACCAGTACAAAAATACATACTTTTGTCCCTGTGTAATGTTTCCGATTGCACTGTACACTGTTACGTTCAGAGAGAGGGGTGTTGGGGAGCAGAGCACAAGACGATGTGGGTTAATTAGACAACATGGAGGAGATGTGAGATCCGACTGAACAGCTGTGGTTTATGAGGTGAAAGTCAGGGCAGGAGCTGGAGCCGCGGTCAGAGTGAGTGGCTAATCCTGTAGCTCACCACACTTACTGCGAATATGACCAGGGACAGAAATCCCTGTATTTCTGACACAACGGACCATTTTTTCCTTGAGGCCCCCAAATTAGCCAAATAATGATAGTTTTGCATAAAAACACCCAATTTAGTCTGTCCCTGCTGGCCCTAGCTTCAGGTCTGCACCCCACTTAACCCCACTGGTTCTCTGTAGCTCAGCTGGTAGAGCACGGCGCTTGTAACGCCAAGGTAGTGGGTTCGATCCCCGGGACCACCCATACACAAAAAAAAATGTATGCACGCATGACTGTAAGTCGCTTTGGATAAAAGCGTCTGCTAAATGGCATATTATTATTATTATAACCTGGCCATACCCACACTAGTCATGTGCTGTTCACACACCAGCCTGTCCCATCACGTGTGTCCTTGTTTATTTTGGTAACTAAGCAGCATTGTGGTCTGGTGAGAGGATACACAGCCTATGTTAGAGGTTACATTCAGCCACTTATTTTTAAAGAAGAAGCCCCCCGTGTGCATTGGGACTGACGTCTGTTTTGAAATTGTACATTTGTGTGGGTGGCTGTTGCGGCCATCCAGGAAGAGGTGCTTGGGGAGGAAGGTGGGGCTCGACAGGATCATGTTGGTTGCTGTGGTGGTTGCCAGGAAGGTGAGGGAGTGGGAGGAAGAACACACACACACACACTCCTGCCGTCAGGGCAGCCACTCAGCTAACACGTTGCCTTATTGGGGATGTCTACTGGGAGTGGAGAGGGTCGGACTGGGGATGGCCAAGGGTGAGGCGTGCGTGAAGGGGTGAGGCGTGCGTGAAGGCTGAGGTGTGTGTGAAGGGTGAGGCGTGCGTGAAGGGTGGGGTGTGTGTGAAGGGGTGAGGCGTACGTGAAGGCTGAGGTGTGTGAAGGGTGAGGTGTGCATGAAGAGTGAGGCGTGTGTGAAGGGTGAGGCGTGAGGCGTTTGTGAAGGCTGAGGCGTGTTTGAAAACTGAGGCATCTGTGAAGGGTGAGGCTTGAGGCGTTTGTGAAAGGTGAGGTGTGTGTGAAGGGTGAGGCGTGTGTGAAGGCTGAGGTGTGTGTGAAGGCTGAGGTGTGTGTGAAGGCTGAGGTGTGTGTGAAGACTGAGGTGTGCGTGAAGGGTGAGGTGTGCGTGAAGGGTGAGGTGTGTGTGAAGGGTGAGGTGTGTGTGAAAGGTGAGGTGTGTGTGTGTGTGTTAAATGGTACTCTGACTGTAAGTTGGGAAGTGCAGAGTTAAACATTAAACATTATTTTTTGTTTTTTGTGTTCATTGTAAAGCCTTAGTACTGTGTTGTGTTCTGCAGTGAGTCTCCATTAACTCTCCTAGTGTGTACAACAGTAGGCTAGGTCTAATTTGCCTGGAATCGACACTGGTCTGCTGTAAATCCCTGCTGATTATGGAACCTAGGCTTTGTTCCAAATGGCACTCTATTCCCTACATAGTGCACTACTTTTGACCGAGCTCATAGGGTGCCATTTGGGATGCTACCCAGTGTTGATCTTCTTAATTCACTGTCTGTTTCCAAAGCAGTTAGATTCTGGGGTATTGACTACTAACACTATAACAGTAATGTAACTCATTAACATATCATTCATCAAGAGGATTCTTCTCTGTCCCTGTCTGCTCTCTCTCTCTCTCTCTCCATCCCTCTCTCTCTCTCTCTCTCTCTCTCTCTCTCTCTCTCTCTCTCTCTCTCTCTCTCTCCCTCTCTCTCTCTCTCTCTCTCTCTCTCTCTCTCTCTCTCTCTCTCTCTCTCTCTCTCTCTCTCTCTCTCTCTCTCTCTCTCTCTCTCTCTCTCTCTCTCTCTCTCTCTCTCTCTCTCTCTCTCTCTCTCTCTCTCTCTCTCTCTCTCTCTCTCTCTCTCTCTCTCTCTCTCTCTCTCTCTCTCTCTCTCTCTCTCTCTCTCTCTCTCTCTCTCTCTCTCTCTCTCTCTCTCTCTCTCTCTCTCTCTCTCTCTCTCTCTCTCTCTCTCTCCATCTCTCTCTCTCTCTCTCTATCTCTCTATCTCTCTCTCTCTCCATCCCTCTCTCTCTCTCTCTCTCTCTCTCTCTCTCTCTCTCTCTCTCTCTCTCTCTCTCTCATCCCCCTCTCTCTCTCTCTCTCTCTCTCTCTCTCTCTCTCTCTCTCTCTCTCTCTCTCTCCCTCCCTCTCTCTCTCTCTCTCTCTCCATCCCTCTCTCTCTCTCTCTCTCTCTCTCTCTCTCTCTCTACTCTCTCTCTCTGCTCTCTCTCTGCTCTCTCTGCCTTCTCTCTCTCCCTGCCCTCTGCCCTCTCTCCCTGCCCTCTGCTCTCTCTCCCTGCCCTCTGCTCTCTCTCCCTGTCCTCTGCTCATTCTCCCTGCCCTCTGCCCTCTCTCACTGCCCTCTGCTCTCTCTCCCTGCCGTCTGCTCTCTCTTTCTCTCTCTCTGCCCTCTGCCCTGTCTCGCTGCCCTCTGCCCTCTCTCCCTGCCCTCTGCCCTCTCTCACTGCCCTCTGCTCTCTCTCCCTGCACTCTCTCTCTCTCCTTGCCCTCTGCTCTCTCAATTCAATTCAATTTCATTTTAAGGGCTTTATTGGCATGGGAAACATATGTTAACATTGCCAAAGCAAGTGAAGTAGATAGTAAACAAAAGTGAAATAAACAATACATATTAACAGTAAACATTACACTAAGAAGTTCCAAAATAATAAATTATGTATATATACAGTGTTGTAACAATTTGCAAATAGTTAAAGTACAAATGGGAAAATAAATAAATATAAATATGGGTTGTATTTACAATGGTGTTTGTTCTTCACTGGTTGCCCTTTTCTTGTGGCAACAGGTCACAAATCTTGCTGCTGTGATGGCACACTGTGGTATTTCACCCAGTAGATATGAGAGTTTATCAAAATTGGGTTTGTTTTCTAATTCTTTGTGGATCTGTGTAATGTGAGGGAAATATGTGTCTCTAATATGGTCATACATTTGGCAGGAAGTTAGGAAGTGCAGCTCAGTTTCCACCTCATTTTGTGGGAAGTGTGCACATAGCCTGTCTTCTCTTGAGAGCCAGGTCTGCCTACGGCGGCCTTTTTCAATAGCAAGGCTATGCTCACTGAGTCTGTACATAGTCAAAGCTTTCCTTAAGTTTGGGTCAGTCACAGTGGTCAGGTATTCTGCCACTGTGTACTCTCTGTTTAGGGCCAAATAGCATTCTAGTTTGCTCTGTTTTTTTGTTAATTCTTTACAATGTGTCAAGTAATTCTCTTTTTGTTTTCACATGATTTGATTGGGTCTAAATGTGGTGTTGTCCTGGTGCTCTGTGGGGTCTATTTGTGTTTGTGAACAGAGCCCCAGGACCAGCTTACGTAGGGGACTCTTCTCCAAGTTAATCTCTCTGTAGGTGATGGCTTTGTTATGGAAGGTTTGGGAATCGCTTCATTTTAAGTGGTTATAGAATTTAACGGCTCTTTTCTGGATTTTGATAATTAGTGGGTATCGGCCTAATTTTGCGCTGCATGCATTATTTTGTGTTTTTCGTTGTACACTTAGGATATTTTTGCAGAATTCTGCATGCAGAGTCTCAAGTTTGGTGTTTGTCCCATTTTGTGAATTATTGGTTGGTGAGCGGACCCCAGACCTCACAACCATAAAGGGCAATGGGGTTCTATAACTGATTCAAGTATTTTTAGCCAGATATTAATTGGTATGTCGGATTTCATGTTCCTTTTGATGGCATAGAAGGCCCTTCTTGCCTTGTCTCTCAGATCGTTCACAGCTTTATGGAAATTACCTGTGGCGCTGATGTTTAGGCCAAGGTATGTATAGTTTTTTGTGTGCTCTAGGGCAACGGTGTCTAGATGGAATTTGCATTTGTGGTCCTGGCAACTGGACCTTTTATTAGAACACCATTATTTTTTGTCTTACTGAGATTTACAGTCAGGGCCCAGGTCTGACAGAATCTGTGCAGAATATGTAGGTGCTGCTGTAGGCCCTTCTTGGTTGGTGACAGAAGCACCAGATCATCAGCAAACAGTAGACATTTGACTTCAGATTCTAGTAGGGTGAGGCCGGGTGCTGCAGACTGTTCTAGTGCCCTCGCCAATTCGTTGATATGTATGTTGAAGAGGGTGGGGCTTAAACTGCATCCCTGTCTCACCCCACGGCCCTGTGGAAAGAAATGTGAATGTTTTTTGCCAATTTTAACCGAACACTTGTTGTTTGTGTACAGGGATTTTATCATGTTGAATGTTTTTCCCCTAACACCACTTTCCATCAATTTGTATAGCTGACCGTCATGCCAATTTGATTCAAAGCTTTTTTTTTTTATCAACAAAGCATGAGAAGACTTTGCCTTTGTTTTGTTTTGTTTGTTTGTCAATTAGGGTGTGCAGGGTGAATACGTGGTCTGTCGTACAGTAATTTGGTAAAAAGCCAATTTGACATTTGCTCAGTACATTATTTTCACTGAGGAAATGAACTAGTCTGCTGTTAATGATAATGCTGAGGATTTTCCCAAGGTTGCTGTTGACGCATATCCCACGGTAGTTATTGGGGTCAAATTTGTCTCCACTCTTGTGGATTGGGGTGATCAGTCCTTGGTTCCAAATATTGGGGAAGATATATTTTCTTTCTTAGGTTTTTGCATTCTTCATCAAACCATTTGTCATTGTTGTTACTTTTCTTCGGTTTTCTTTTTGAAATTTTTGGATTTGATAGGGAAGCTGAGAGGTCAAATATACTGTTTAGGTTTTAATCTGCCAAGTTGACACCTTCACTATTACAGTGGAACAGTTTGTCCAGGAAGTTGTCTAAAAGGGATTGAATTTGTTGTTGCCTAATTGTTTTTTGGTAGGTTTCCACACTACTTTCCCCCCATCTATAGCATTTCTTAATATTATTCAGTTCCTTTGGCTTTGATGCCTCATGATTTGAGTATTGCTCTGTTCAAGTAGCCTGTGATTTTGCTGTGGTCTTATAGGGGTGTCAGTGGGCAGACTTTGAACGCTCTGAGAGACTCTGGGTTGAGGTCAGTGATAAAGTAGTCTACAGTACTACTGCCAAGAGATGAGCTATAGGTGTACCTACCATAGGAGTCCCCTCGAAGCCTACCATTGACTATGTACATACCCAGCATGCGATAGAGCTGCAGGAGTTGTTTCCTGTTTTTGTTGGTTATGTTTTCGTAGTTGTGTCTATGGGGGCATATGGGGGAGGGAATGCTGTCACCTCCAGGTAAGTGTTTATCCCCCTGTGTGCTGAGAGTGTCAGGTTCTTGTCCAGTTCTGGCATTTAGGTCTCCAAAGACTAATACAGTGGCTTAAGAAAGTATTCACCCCCCTTGGCATTTTTCCTATTTTGTTGCCTTACAACCTGGAATTAAAATGGATTTTTTGGGGTTTTCTATCACTTGATTTACACAACATGCCTACCACTCTGAAGATGCAAAATATTTTTTCTTGTGAAACAAACAGAAAATAAGACAAAAAACAGAAAACTTGAGCGTTCATAACTATTCACCTCCCCAAAGTCAATACTTTGTAGAGCCACCTTTTGCAGGAATTACAGCTGCAAGTCTCTTGGTGTATGTCTCTATAAGCTTGGCACATCTAGCCACTGGGATTTTTGCCCATTCTTCAAGGCAAAACTGCTCCAGGTCCTTCAAGTTGGATGGGTTCTGCTTTAAGTCATACCACAGATTCTCAATTGGATTTAGGTCTGGGGTTTGACTAGGCCATTCCAAGACATTTAAATGTTTCCCCTTAAACCACTTGAGTGTTGCTTTAGTAGTATGCTTAGGGTCATTGTCCTGCTGGAAGGTGAACCTCCGTCCCAGTCTCAAATCTCTGGAAGACTGAAACAGGTATCCCTCAAGAATTTCCCTGTATTTAGCGCCATCCATCATTCCTTCAATTCTGACCAGTTTCCCAGTCCTTGCCGATGAAAACCATCTCGGGGTGATGAGAGGTGTTGGGTTTGCGCCAGACATAGCGTTTTCCTTGATGGCCAAAAAGCTCAATTGTAGTCTCATCTGACCAGAGTACCTTCTTCCATATGTTTGGGGAGTCTCCCACATGCCTTTTGGTGAACACCAAACATGTTTGCTTATTTTTTTCTTTAAGCAATGGCTTTTTTCTGGCCACTCGTCCGTAAAGCCCAGCTCTTTGGAGCGTATGGCTTAAAGTGGTCCTATGGACAGATACTACAATCCCCGCTGTGGAGCTTTGCAGCTCCTTCAGGGTTATCTTTGGTCTCTTTGTTGCCTCTCTGATTAATGCCCTCCTTGCCTGGTCCGTGAGTTTTGGTGGGCGGCCCTCTCTTGGCAGGTTTGTTGTGGTGCCATATTCTTTCCATAAAAAAAAAAAATGGATTTAATGGTGCTCCGTGGGATGTTCAACGTTTCTGATATTTTTTTATAACCCAACCCTGATCTGTACTTCTCCACAACTTTGTCCCTGACCTGTTTGGAGAGCTCCTTGGTCTTCATGGTGCCGCTTGCTTGGTGGTGCCCCTTGCTTAGTGGTGTTGCAGACTCTGGGGCCTTTCAGAACAGGTGTATATATATACTGAGATCATGTGACACTTAGATTGCACACAGGTGGACTTTATTTAACTAATTATGTGACTTCTGAAGGTAATTGGTTGCACCAGATCTTATTTAGGGGCTTCATAGCAAAGGGGGTGAATACATATGCGCGCACCACTTTTCCGTTATTTATTTTTTATAATTTTTTGAAACAAGTTATCTTTTTTCATTTCACTTCACCAATTTGGACTATTTTGTGTATGTCCATTACATGAAAATCCAAATAAAAATCAATTTAAATTACAGGTTGAAATGCAACAAAATAGGAAAAACGCAAAGGGGGATGTTCAAAAAAGAATAAAGACATTTCATGTGTCATATTATGTCTCTCTCTCTCTGCCCCACCCTCCCCTTCTCCTGCTTTCCCGACAGTCTCACTCTATCTGTGATGACTTAGACAAGTGGTATATCCTGTCCATTAGAGGAGATTGTGTCTGCACCTCCTACAAAGCCATGCAATCTCCATAGACAAACATTGGTAGTAGAATGGCCCGTACTGAAGAGCTTAGTGCTTTTCTGTTTCATCATGACAATGCCCCTGTGAACAAAGTGAGGTCCATACATACGTTATTTGTGGAGATCAGTGTGTTAGAACTTGACTGGCCTGCACAGAGCCCTGACCTCAACCCCATCGAACACCTTTGGGATGAATTGGAACGCCGACTGCGAGCCAGGCCTAATCGCCCAACATCAGTGCCCGACCTGTCTAATGCTCTTGTGGCTGAATGGAAGCAAGTCCCCGCAGCAATGTTCCAACATCTAGTGGAAAGCCTTCCCAGCAGAGTGGAGGCTGTTATAGCAGCAAAGGGAGGACCAACTCCATATTAATGCCCAAGATTTTGGAATGAGATGTTCGATGAGCAGGTGTCCACATACTTTTGGTCATGTAGTTTATGTGTTTTTGGTTGTTGAGTCAATTAGACCATGCCCATTGCAAGCGTATCTTTCAAAAAAAGTAAAAGTAATTTCAGATTAGTTATGCAAATTAGCTGGCTAACACATTCATCCTGCTTTTGCAGTATACACCTCTGCTGTACCTCTGTCCTACATCCCAAATGGCACCCTATTCCCTATATAGTGCATTACTTTTGACCAGAGCCCTATGGACGCACTTATCTCCTCCGCTCCTCAGTCTTCCTGGCGCCTTCCTCCAATCCCTTTTCAGCGTTTTATCATCAGGGCTAATTTCTGCCTGTAATCTGATTATGGGCTCTGAGAAGGTTTAGCACCCTGCCTGCAGCCTATCTCTCTCTCTCTCTCTCTCTCTCTCTCTCTCTCTCTCTCTCTCTCTCTCTCTCTCTCTCTCTCTCTCTCTCTCTCTCTCTCTCTCTCTTTTTTTCTCTCTATCTCTCTCTCTCTTTATCTCTCTCTCTTTATCTCTCTCTCTTTATCTCTCTCTTTATCTCTCTCTCTTTATCTCTCTCTTATCTCTCTCTCTCTCTCTCTCTCCTCTCTCTCTCTCTCTCTCTCTCTCTCTCTCTCTCTCTCTCTCTCTCTCTCTCTCTCTCTCTCGCACTCCAAAAGAACACTCCAGCATTACACTGTTTGTTCTAAAGCATCCTCTCGCTCTCTCTCTCTCTCTTTCTCTCTCTCTCTCTCTCTCTCTCTCTCTCTCTCTCTCTCTCTCTCTCTCTCTCTCTCTCTCTCTCTCTCTCTCTCTCTCTCTCTCCCCCTCTCTCTCTCTCTCTCTCTCTCTCTCTCTCTCTCTCTCTCTCTCTCTCTCTCTCTCTCTCTCTCTCTTTATCTCTCTTCTTTCTCTGTCTGTCTCTCTCTTCTCTCTCTGTCTCTCCCTCTCTCTATCTCTCCCTCTCTCTATCTCCATTGAGCTCCCTGGTTGAGCTCACTCACACACATACAGTGTCTGCCTGTCAGGCTGCTGCGTGATCTGTGCTGGGGATCCACTCCCACTCTGTGCTGTTGCCTAGCTGTGTCTGAGAGACTCACTGCCACTGTCTGTCTGTCTGTCAGTCAGTCTGTCTGCATTACTGCCACTGTCTGTCTGTGTGTCAGTCAGTCTGCATCACTACTGCTGTGACTGTCTGTGAGCTTCGTTAGCTGCTGTTAGCTGCTGTCACCCGGGACAGGGGGCCTGTCATCAGCCTCCCTACAAGTATGTTCCGGAACCCATGGATCACTAATTATCTCAACCATGTCAAATACGGTGTCGGTGGGCAAGGTAAGGGGAAGGAGGAGGAGGAGGAAGAGGAGGAGGAGGAGGATGGATGTTAGGCTGTGATTTAGCAGTACTGTTAACACTTATTGTCCATTCATAGTAAGGAATTGTCAGTGTTGTGTAGAGGGAGAGATTCCAAGGGCATGCTCTCTTAGGGAGGGGACTGGCTTTTACTGTGTTGAGTGTGTGTGTGTGTGTGTGTGTGTGTGTGTGTGTGTGTTTTAATAATGACTCAGATATCCATCTGTCCATTTGTGGACTTTGAGTTGCTGTTTCTTTGTTACTTCTCTTCTGATTCAAATTGCCCTGGTATTAAACAGGGGCTTTATCCTTTGTTGTCCATGAATCATCATTGTATTGCAGCAAATCTTTGCACCCCTCTCATCCATGCACTTCAGGGGCTGCATGTACAGAGGTCAAATCTTAATTTGAGCCAGTTTGCTGCAGCAGGAAAATAATCCTGCAGCAACAGGAAATGTGAATTATTATGTGGATTATAATTAATGGACATTTTTTGTAGGGGTTGAAACATTTTTCGTTAGGGCAAATCAAGTTTTTGTTTATTTGTTGGTGGAAATGACTAACTTTAGAAACCTTTCTAAATCTTGAATACACCACAAGTTTTCATTTTCTGCTGTCTCAGCAGCAAAAGAGTGATCAAAATAAGATCCTACATCTGTATCAAGCTTCTCAGAGTATGAGTACTGATCTAGGATCAGTTTAGCCTTTTAGATCAAATTGAATAAGATTACATGAACAGGGAGGACCTGATCCTAGATCAGTACTCTTAATCGGAGAAGCCTGATACATACGGCTCTAGATAACAGACTATGGAGGCTGACTGAGAGGGTGGTTTGCATGACCTTTGCTGAGGATGACACACTCTCTAGTCTCTATTGGCTCCTGTGATGCCTGCCTGCCTGCTTGCCTGCGTGTGGACAAGACCAGCACCATTTTAACAGGGTCTATTTTTCACTTTGTCTTTTCCTCTGAGCATTTATAGAAAATCCCTTTATTAACTGAGCTCACTTTTGACAGTCGGTCTCCTTAGCTCATCTTTGGCATGTCCTTTTGGCTCAGCTGCCCACGAAGCAATCGGACGTTGCCATGGTGTGTGGGCGACTGACCTGTCTCTTCTTAAAGGCCCAGTGCAGTCAAAAACATGATTTTCCTATGTTAAAAAAACACTGAGTGTACAAAACATTAGGAAAACCTTCCTAATATTGAGTTGCACCCCCTATTGCCATCAGAACAGCCTCAATTCGTCAGGGCATGGACTCTACAAGTTGTCGAAAGCGTTCCACAGGGATGCTGTCCGATGTTGACTCCAATGCTTCCCACAGTTGGCTGGAACTCCTTTGGGTGGTGGACCATTCTTGAAACATATGAGAAACTATTGAGCGTTAAAATCCCAGCAGCGTTGCAGTTCTTGACACAAACCGGTGCACCTGGCACCTACTACCATACCCCATTCAAAGGCACTTAAATATTTTGTCTTGCCCATTGAATGGCACTCGTACATAATCCATGTCTCAATTATCTTAAGGCTTAAAAATCCTTCTTTAACCTGTCTACACTGATTGAAGTGGATTTACAAGTGACATCAATAAGGGATCATAGCGTTCACTTGGATTCACCTGGTCAGTCTATGTCATGGAATGAGCAGGTGTTCCTAATGTTTTGTACACTCAGTATATGTGTATATTTCCACACTATGAGGTTGGAATAATACTGTGAAATTGTGAAATTGTGAAAATGATGACAATGCCCTTTTAGTGAAAGAGCTGTTTGAAAAGACAGCCTGAAATTTCAACCTGTTTTGGTGGGATGGATAAGATCACCAGGCGGTAAATTAGTTAATAAACCAATAAGAAAGAGAGATAAAAAAAAACTTTGCCAATAACAGCTAATTGTTAGTAATCCCCTCCCCACTCAGACCACTCTGAAAAACACTCCTAGCTAAATTCTTGTTTGAGAAATTGATATTTACTAAGAAGGTATTTTTGTTTCTTTTTGACAATTTTTATTCAAAACAATCACAGTAAGCTACTTAATTGTTACCTAGAAATGATTTAATATTGAGATAAAAAAAACGGCTGCCTTGGACCTTTTAAGATGACCTGACTGACACATTCGCTCTCAGGCCAACTCAAATCTCTCCATCACCACCCATGACAACACCTACACACACACTGCTTTGCTGCACAATTCATTGCTCTGTCTTGGTCTAGTCTTTATTGTAAATGAGAATGTGTTCTTACCTGGTTAAATAAAGGCAAAATAAACACACAACTACCCACACACACTCCCACCGTCCCTCCTGGCCACCCCTTTTTGTCGTCATCCATTGGCTTTTGGGGACAAAATAACCAGGGAGCCCAGGTGTATTCTGGGGCAGAGGAGCCTTGTCCAGTAACTTAACCCTGCTCCTATACTGGGGAGAAACTTCACAACAGGGTTATATTGCTGCCTGCCTGGTGTGTCAACCATGCTATGGTGTACCTATTTACCCAGAACTAGATGGGTCTGGTTTTACCTTTGGACTAGCTTTATTTTTGGATGACAGTGGGAGTTGATAAATGTGCTTCTTTAATTCATGCACTTTGGTTGGAGAGCAAGGTAGCACCAGTATTCATTTCCCTCTGACGACACTACATGGCTCGTCGAACATCTTACTCCAAAATCATGAGCATTAATATGGAGTTGGTCCCCCCTTTGCTGCTATAACAGCCTTCACTCTTCTGGGAAGGCTTTCCACTAGATGTTGTAACATTGCTGCAGGGACTTGCTTCCGTTCAGCTACAAGAGCATTAGTGAGGTCCGGCACTGATGTTTGGGCGATTAGGCCTGGCTTGCAGTCGGCGTTCTAATTCATCCCAAAGGTGTTTGATGGGGTTGAGGTCAGGGCTCTGTGCAGGCCAGTCAAGTTCTTCCACATCGATCTCGACAAACCATTTCTGTATGGACCTCGCTTTGTGCACGGGGGAATTGTCATGCTGAAACAGGAAAGGGCCTTCCCCAAACTGTTGCCACAAAGTTGGAAGCACAGAATCGTCTAGAATGTCATTGTGTGCTGTAGTGTTAAGATTTCCCTTCACTGGAACTAAGGGGCCTAGCTCGAACCATGAAAAACAGAACATTATTCCTCCTCCACCAAACATTATAGTTGGCACTATGCATTTGGGCAGGTAGCGTTCTCCTGGCATCCGCCAAACCCAGATTTGTCCGTTGTACTGCCAGATGGTGAAGCGTGATTCATCACTCCAGAGAACGCGTTTCCACTGCTGCAGTATCCAATGGCGTCGAGCCGACTCTTGGCATTGCACATGGTGATCTAAGGCTTGTGTGCGGCTGCTCGGCCATGGAAACCCATTTCATGAAGCTCCCGACGAACAGTCATTGTGTTGACGTTGCTTCCAGAGACAGTTTTGAACTCGGTAGTGAGTGTTGCAACCGAGTTGCAGCACTCGCGGTCCCGTTCTGTGAGCTTGTGTGGCCTACCACTTCCCCTTGCTCCTAGACGTTTCCTCTTCACAATAACAGCACTTACAGTAGACAGGGGCAGCTCTAGCAGGGCAGAAATTTGGCGAACTGACTTGTTGGAAAGGTGGCATCCTATGACGGTGCCACGTTGAAAGTCACTGAGCTCTTCAGTACGGGCCATTCTACTACCAATGTTTGTCAATGGCGATTGCATGGCTGTGTGCTCGATTTTATACACCTGTCAGCAACGAGTGTGGCTGAAATAGCCAAATCCACTAATTTGAAGGGGTGTCCACATACTTTTGTAGTGTACCTTTACTTTCACTGCTCTTGACTAATGTTATTAGACTCTGTTGAAAAAGCAGCAGTTCCCTTCTTCTTTTCCAGGGTTATTGTTGATTTCAGGAGTGAATGCCTTATTTAGGCTGGAGTCTAGTGCTGGTTATCTAAAGTGTGTAATTCCCGAAATGTTTCCATTTAGATTATGATGATGATGACACAATATGCTTTCGGACAGATTGCAGTGGGAGAATGAATCATTTTAAAACATGGTGGATTCCTGTTTTTGTCCATTATCTATGGCATGTTCTTGATAGTATGGCCTTTTACTCCCTGTTTCTCTCCAGGCTTTGGAACTGAAGCTCCAGTCAAACTCTGCACTTCAACCTCACTGCCAACAGAAGCTCTAAGGTGGAGGAAACCATTTTGTGTGCACTTCTCATGTGATGTACTCTACTCACGTTGATCAACTTTCAAAGCAGAATAACTTCCCCGTGTTTTAAGCTCTGAGTCTGTACTTTTCTAAACTGTGAAAGAAACATGACAATCAGCCCAGATATAGCCGTCTGGTCACATACTGCCTACCCTAATGGCCCTGGTAGGAAATGGTGCACTGTACGGAATAGGGTGCCATTTGAGACAGAACTAATGTATCTGCCATATCATCAGGAAAATGGGGTAGATAAGGATCATGGTAGGATCTTCAGACTGGTTTAAGAGTGTGCAAAGCTGTCATCAAGGCAAAGGGCGGCTATTTGAAGAATCTCAAATATAAAATATATTTTGATTTGTTTAACACTTTTTTGGTTACTACATGATTCCATATGTGTTATTTCATAGTTTTGATGTCTTCACTATTATTCTACAATGTAGAAAATAGTAAAAAATAAAGAACAACCCTGGAATGAGTAGGTGTGTCCAAACGTTTGACTGGTACTGTATATATATATATATCCCTCCCTCATGGAAGTGGACGGTTCAGCACAGTACAACATTACCTGCACTGACCATGGGGACTGACAGGATGTTTATTCCCTTAAAGGGACAATCTGCAGCTGAAACAATAACAAAGCGGTTTGTCCCACGACTGTTTCGGTGTAAAGCTAAGGGATGGGCCTGGAGAAATGTAACCACTCTCAAATCCATAGACAGAGCTATCTTTGTAAGGACTAACCATCCATGATATTACAATGATAGTTTTGACCATGTTTTGAGGCTTACATGTTTAGATTTTGGTTATTTACAAACATTGGATTTGGTTGTGATGGGGTACGGCACTTGAACTAAGCACATTTGTAAGTTATATTCTTCATGAATCAATGAGTATACAGTATATCATTAATTTATGAGTCCAGAAATGTACAGTATGTAGCAACTGCAGATAGCCCCTTTAAAGGCAGTGAACATAGTAATAGTACTAGACATTCACAACCTTAAAATTGTTTATTACAGTCACCAACTCAGTGGCCTTGTGGTTAGTGTCAGCCCTGAGATTGGAAGGTTCGAGTTGTACCAAATACTCTAAAAATGGAACCCTATTCCTCTCTGCTTGACACTCAGCATTAAGGAGATTTTGGGCCTGCGATAAACTAGGCCCTGTGATAGACTAGCGTCCTGTCCAAGAGGTGTACTTGTAAATCAAGCTGCCTCACACAACAGAAACAGGAGATAGGCTCCTGCCCCTATAGGTTATTCTGTCAGGGACAAGGACATGTATGACCTTAGAGTAATTTGATGTCCATATGTCCATTATGTGAGATTATGTATCCAGTATGAATTTGTGTGGGCACATTACTAAACACTGGTATACAACGTACACCTACAGTGCATTCGGAAAGTATTCAGACCCCTTGACATTTTCCACATTTTGTTACGTTACAGCCTTATTCTAAAATTGATTAAATGTATTTTTCCCCTCATCAATCTACACACAATACCCCATAATGACAAAGCGAAAACAGTTTTTTTGAAATTTTTGCAAATGTGTAAAAAATTGAAAACAGAAATACCGTATTAACATAGGTATTCAGACCCTTTGCTATGAGACTCGAAATTGAGCTCAGGTGCATCCTGTTTCCATTGATCATCCTTGAAATGTTTCTACAACTTGATTGGAGTCCACCTATGGTAAATTCAATTGATTGGACATGATTTGGAAAGGCACACACCTGTCTATATAAGATCCCACAGTTGACAGTGCATGTCAGAGCAAAAACCAAGTCATGAGGTTGAAGGAATTGTCCGTAGATCTCCGAGACAGGATTGTGTCGAGGCACAGATCTGGGGAAGGGTACCAAAACATTTCTGCAGCATTGAAGGTCCCCAAGAACACAGTGGCCTCCATCATTCTTATATGGAAGAAGTTTGGAACAACCAAGGCTCTTCCTAGAGCTGGCCAACCGGCCAAACTGAGCAATCGGGGGAGAAGGGTCTTGGTCAGGGAGGTGACCAAGAACCCAATGGTCACTCTGAAAGAGCTCCAGAGTTCCTCTGTGGAGATGTGAGAACCTTCCAGAAGGACAACTCTGCAGCACTCCACCTATCAGGCCTGTATGGTAGAGTGGCCAGACGGAAGCCACTCCTCAGTAAAAGGCACATGACAGCCCGATTGGAGTTTGCCAAGAGGCACCTAAAGGACTTTGACCATGAGAAACAAGATTCTCTGGTCTGATGAAACCAAGATTGAACTCTTTGGCCTGAATGCCAAGCATCATTCTGTGGGGATGTTTTTCTGCGGCAGGGACTGGGCGACTAGTCAGGATCGAGGTAAAGATGATCGGAGCAAAGTACAGAGAGATCTTTAATGAAAACCCGCTCCGGAGTGCTCAGGACCTCAGACTGGGACGAAGGTTCTCCTTCCAACAGGACAACGACCCTAAGCACACAGCCAAGACAACGCAGGAGTGGCTTCAGGACAAGTCTCTGAATGTCCTTGAGTGTCCCATCCAGAACCCGATCGAACATCTCTGGAGAGAGACCTGAAAATAGCTGTGCAGCGACGCTCCCCATCCAACCTGACAGAGCTTAAGAGGATCTGCAGAGTAGAATGGGAGAAACTCCCCAAATACAGGTGTTCCAAGCTTGTAGCGTCATACCCAAGAAGACTCAAGGCTGTAATCGCTGCCAAAGTTGCTTCAACAATGTACTGAGTAAAGGGTCTGAATACTTATATAAATGTGATATTTCAGTTATTTTGTAATTTTTTTGCTTTGTCATTATGGGGTATTGTGTGTCGATTGATGAGGGACAAAAACAGTGTAATCCATTTTAGAATAAGGCTGTAATGTAACAAAATGTGGAAAAAGTCAATGGGTCTGAATACTTTCCGAATGCCCCGTATATACATCTTGAATAGCAAGTCTCATAATAAGATGCTAGATTTATCTGAACTCTTTTACTTTCAGCTTTCAGAACAACTTTTCATTTGGGGACAAGACTGTGCTGGTAAAGAGTGCTTCTGATATCGATGCCAATCTTCTGGCAGTCCTACCCAAGGGTGAGCTGCTTCCCGAACACAGACTGCATCCAAATGGCACCTTATTCCCTTTGCACTACTTTTGACCAGGACCCATAGGGCTCTGGTCAAAAGTAGTGCACGATATAGGAAATAGGGTGCAATTTGGGACACATCCTTTAAGATAGGAATAATGGACTAACATGTTACTGTCATGCCGTCATGTTTTGTAAGTTTTTATATGTATTCTTTTATTTCCCAGTTTCAGAATTAAAGAAACAATTTGAAAGCGTTGATTTGGAAATGAACAGGTATGTTTGCAATTGTCGACAATGACAACCCTCCCTCTGTCCCTCTGTTCCATACATCCTTCAGTTGTCATCCACTCTCATAGTTACCTCAGACCGTTTCCATACGTCCTTCAGTTCTCATCCACTCTCATAGTTACCTCAGACCGTTTCCATACGTCCTTCAGTTGTCATCCACTCTCATAGTTACCTCAGACCGTTTCCATACGTCCTTTAGTTGTCATCCACTCTCATAGTTACCTCAGACCGTTTCCATACGTCCCTTCAGTTGTCATCCACTCTCATAGTTACCTCAGACCGTTTCCATACGTCCTTCAGTTGTCATCCACTCTCATAGTTACCTCAGACCGTTTCCATACGTCCTTTAGTTCTCATCCACTCTCATAGTTACCTCAGACCGTTTCCATACGTCCTTCAGTTGTCATCCACTCTCATAGTTACCTCAGACCGTTTCCATACGTCCTTCAGTTGTCATCCACTCTCATAGTTACCTCAGACCGTTTCCATACGTCCTTCAGTTGTCATCCACTCTCATAGTTACCTCAGACCGTTTCCATACGTCCTTCAGTTGTCATCCACTCTCATAGTTACCTCAGACCGTTTCCATACGTCCTTCAGTTGTCATCCACTCTCATAGTTACCTCAGACCGTTTCCATACGTCCTTCAGTTGTCATCCACTCTCATAGTTACCTCAGACCGTTTCCATACGTCCTTTAGTTCTCATCCACTCTCATAGTTACCTCAGACCGTTTCCATACATCCTTCAGTTGTCATCCACTCTCATAGTTACCTCAGACCGTTTCCATACGTACTTCAGTTGTCATCCACTCTCATAGTTACCTCAGACCATTTCCATACGTCCTTCAGTTGTCATCCACTCTCATAGTTACCTCAGACCGTTTCCATACGTCCTTCAGTTGTCATCCACTCTCATAGTTACCTCGGACCGTTTCCATACGTCCTTCAGTTGTCATCCACTCGCATAGTTACCTCAGACCGTTTCCATACGTCCTTCAGTTGTCATCCACTCTCATAGTTACCTCAGACCGTTTCCATACGTCCTTCAGTTGTCATCCACTCTCATAGTTACCTCAGACCGTTTCCATACGTCCTTCAGTTGTCATCCACTCTCATAGTTACCTCAGACCGTTTCCATACGTCCTTCAGTTGTCATCCACTCTCATAGTTACCTCAGACCGTTTCCATACGTCCTTCAGTTCTCATCCACTCTCATAGTTACCTCAGACCGTTTCCATACGTCCTTCAGTTGTCATCCACTCTCATAGTTACCTCAGACCGTTTCATGTTGATACTACAGTAGGGTGGCAAAATTCCGGTAACTTTCCCAAAATTCAGAAATTCTGATTGAAGGTTTCTGGATGTCCTGTTTATTCCTTTGTGAATCCGGGAATCTTCCAACCATGATTTCAGGAAAACATGGGAAATTTGGGAAAGTTACCTGAATTTTGCAACCCTCTCCTGTATAAACAGGAGTCACTGTTTAGGACCTCTTTAGAGGAATGTGATTGTTTTTCATGATTGTGTTTAGTTTTTTTTTTTTTTTTTTGGGGGGGGGGGTTATTTCCTACCCTCCTATGCTACCTTCATTGTGTAATTGTTGTGTAATTGTTGAGATGCAGGGCTCCCTTGCAAAAGAGACATTGGTCTCAATGGGACTCCCTGCTAAAATAAAGGTTAAATACATTTAAAAAACTGTTGCAGTGTGTGATAACACAGTAATCTTTGTATCCACCTGTCTGTCCCTGTCTGGTATGAAGCAGGAAGGAGAGGATAGCCAGGCGTCTGGAGGGTATAGAGAGTGACGTTCCTCCTGCCCTGATTCCCAGCTGTGTCGGTCTGGTGGTCAACCGCATGCTGGAGGAGGACCCACCACGATACACCCGTGCCTCAGACCCCTGTGAGCCAATCATGGGTACGCATGCTGACCACGTTTTGGGTGCCAATCTGTTTCTGCTCTCTTGCCAACTCCTCATGTCATGCCATGTTTGAGACATTGTTGTGTTCATATGATTTAGGGTACGTCCCAAATGGCATCCTATTCACTATATCAGGGGTATTCAACTCTGACCCTACGAGGTCCGGAGCCTGCTGGTTTTCTGTTCTACCTGATAATTAATTGCACACACCTGGTGTCCCAGGTCTAAATCAATCCCTGAAAAAATGCAGTGGAACTTGCTTTGAGCTCCAGATTTGAATTTGATAATGCTCTGGTCAAAAGTTGTGCACTACTGTATATAGTCAATAGTGCTATTTGGGACACACCCTTACTGTGTGTTTGTCTCCGTCCGGTTCCACAGTGAGACGTTACAGCAGAGAAGAGATGGAGATCCCACAGATGCAGGTGTCCACCCCAGACAGACAGTCCAGGGCCCGGGGCAGACCGGGGGACCAGCCTGGACCAGCCGCCCACCCCCAGACAGAGCCTGTCCTATCCCCCTCTGGTGGCCCAGTGGACCCAGCAAGCCTCAGCTCCAAGGCTGAACGGATCGCCCGCTACAAAGCCGAGCGACGTCGCCAACTCTCTGAGCGTTACGGCATCTTCCTGGATCAGGAGATAGACATGGACTACTCCCCCCGCTACTCGCGCTCACGTAGAGAGTCTGACGTCTCCGACAGAGGGGCCACAGCAGTCACCGAGCGTAGGAGAGAGAGAGAGGAGGAGGAGGAGGGGAGAGGAGGAGGAGGGAGGGAGAGTTGTCGAAGGGCACCCTACAGCTCCGGAGTGGGCCGGATCTACGTGCAAGCTCACCCTGCTGAGGTTCACCCTGCTTCTGGCCAAGCTCCTGGCCCAGGCCACGGCTCTGCCCATACCCTGGCCCCTCCGCCCACCCGGGAGAGGGCCAGCACCTTCTCAGAGCGGGAGAGGATGATGAACCTGGAGAACTACCGGCTGGCCCAGGAGAGGACAATGGCAGGGGGGCCCAGAGAAGCCTGCAGTAGGCCACAGGATACCCTCCATACCCAACCCCACCAGACCCACCCCCAGGCCAGCCCCCCTTCATCCAGGGCCTCCTCCAGGGAGTCTTACAGCGTGGCGGCCGCCCCCAGCTCCCCCCGGACGACCCGCCGAGCCTCCCTGCCCTCCACGCACTACGGCATCTCCCCCGGGGACCTGTTCATTGAACAGCAGGCTCAGGCTGTCCTCAGCAGACATGGGTGAGTTCAGATCAGCTTTGCTATTATAATGCAATCTGTCTCCATTGAGTTTGATCAATGTATCAAGTTTCAAATGAAGATAGTCCCCAAATCCAGAACAAATTCAAGAAATCCTACAGTATTATATAGAGCCATTATTGCATGGAACTTTGTTCCATCGTATATTGTTCAAAGAACAGCAAACCTGATTTCAAAAAACAGTTAAAGCAACACCTCACAGCACAACACCTCTCCCCTATTTGACCTAGATAGTTTGTGTGAATGTATTGATATGTAGCTATGTGTGCCTTTAAAAAAAAAAGATGTAGTTTTGTCCTTGAGCTGTTCTTGTCTGTATTAATGTTCTGTATTATGTCACGTTTCATGTTTTGTGTGGACCCCAGGAAGAGTAGCTGCTGCTTTTGCAACAGCTAATGGGGATCCTAATAAAATACCCAAAATAGACTCCCTCGCACTAATAAATGCTCCTGCTGTTTTGTCAGGCTTGAACCTTCAGGTCAAAACGTTCCACAATAAACTGCTGGAGCACTGATCAGTGTATTTCATATGAGTTCAGATGAGGTCATGGCCAATATAATAACACACTCTCAAATAAGTTTGATCTCTGTATCAACTCAGGTTGCTTTCAGCATTAACTGACCACTTTAAGGAGTAGTTGCTGTATTGTGTTGCCCTTGTGCTGTTATTGGTAACAGTGTGTTAGCTGTGCCATTAGGGTCTGTATCCAGACTGTGGTATCACACTAAGCTCTGGTTTCATAGAGGAGGTGCTCTGCCTGCCTGGGTATCTCATCAGGGCCCTTAGAGGGGGTAGAGGGGTACTGGGTGGGACTATCTATTACGGGGGGGTTGTTCAGTGGGTTGGATTTCACAGCTTGCCCTGTGATGCAGACCTGAGGCCAGACCAGAGAAAGAGAGGGAGCGAGCACACGTTTCAGATACTATAGCCTGATACGAAACCATTTAGCCAGCCTACTGCTATCGCTACACTGGCTAGATCTAGTGGTTCTAGGCCCAACTAAATCATCTTTAACCTGTCTGAAACGCTATGTAGGCCTAGTATGTCCATATCTATTATTGTATAGGTCTAATGGTGCAGTTCAAAAAACGATGCATTGTCCTGTAGCCTGGCAACCTTGTCTCAGAGCAACTGGTCTCTCCGGACAGACTCAGAAGGTGATGCTGTTGCTGACCCCCAGTATAACTATGTAGCTAGGTCTACTATGTACTTATTATAGCTATACAGGTGTAAAAAATGGCTTTTTCAGGTGAATTAAAGAGAAGAGCAGTGTCGGATGTACTCAATTGTAAGTCAATCTAGTTTAATACAAGTTGTCACAGGGAGACACCACCAGCACAGAGAAAATGTCTAACGGGCCTCTTGGAGATAAGCCCTTTATATTCTAATCCAGTACCAAATGTTCTGTAAACACCAGCCCGAAATGCTGGGAGGAGGACACAACATCAGCTGCCACAGAATCACACAGATACATTATCAGTGTGTCCCCGGCCCACTGTGGCGTCAAACTTTAACCATAACATTGATACTGGCAGTTAAACAGGTCAAAGGTAGGAACATCAGTACTTAGTTACAGTTAAACAGGTCAAAGGTAGGAACATCAGTACTTAGTTACAGTTAAACGGGTCAAAGGTAGGAACCCCAGTACTTAGTTACAGTTAAACAAGTCAAAGGTAGGAACCTCAGTACTTAGTTACAGTTAAACAGGTCAAAGGTAGGAACCTCAGTACTTAGTTACAGTTAAACAGGTCAAAGGTAGGAACCTCAGTACTTAGTTACAGTTAAACAGGTCAAAGGTAGGAACCTCAGTACTTAGTTACAGTTAAACAGGTCAAAGGTAGGAACCTCAGTACTTAGTTACAGTTAAACAGGTCAAAGGTAGGAACCTCAGTACTTAGTTACAGTTAAACAGGTCAAAGGTAGGAACCTCAGTACTTAGTACAGTAAATCAAATACAGTAGAGGAATTAATTAAATAATTCCTCATTAGTAACTGGCAAAATAAAGGAAACACCAACAGTATCTTAATAGGAATTTGGGCCACCACGTACCGCCAGAATAGATTCTACAAGTGTCTGGAACTCTTACAAGAGAATTTCCATCGTTTGGTGTTTTGTTGATGGTGGTGTAAAGTGCTGTCTCAGGCGCTGCTCCAGAATCTTCCATAAGTGTTTAATTGGGTTGAGATCTGGTGACTGAGACACACATTAAACCCCCTATGAACTTTTGATACCCCTCTCAAAGTCACTGAGATCTCTTCTTGGTAGCCAAAATAATGGGCAACTAGGCATTTTTATACGTGACCTTAAGCATGATGGGATGTCTATTGCTTCTTTGGAGCCACACCTGTGTGGAAGCACCTGCTTTCAATATACTTTGTATCCCTCATTTACTCAAGTGTTTCCTTTATTTTGGCAGTTACCTGTAGTTGTTCTCATGGCCCAGTCTATGTCTTTTCCTGTAGCCTGGCAGCCTTGTCTCAGAGCGACTGGTCTCTCCAGACAGACTCAGAAGGTGATGCTACCTCTGAGTCTCTTATCAGCTGGCAATCCAGGTACTGTAGTAGGAACATACTGTATGGGCAGACCTGGGTTCAAATACTATTTGAAACCTTTCAGATACTTTCAATGTTTGCCTTAGCCTGCCTGGAGTGCCAGGTGGGTGGGGTTTGCACTTTCAAGACTTTTCTATTGGTTCCATTGTAACAGGCAAGTTCAATCAAGCACATATTTATTATTTGAAATGATTTCAAATAGTATTTGAACCCAGATCTGTGTACCGTATGGGTGTGTCTGACCTGTAGACCCCAAAACACATGCCTGACCCATCCTCCCAATGGATACCCTTTATAATATACTTTATAATATACTGTATATACAGTGGGGAGAAGAAGTATTTGATACACTACCGATTTTGCAGGTTTTCATACTTACAAAGCATGTAGAGGTCTGTAATTTTTTATCATAGGTACACTTCAACTGTGAGAGACAAAAATCCAGAAAATCACATTGTATGATTTTTAAGAAATTAATTTGCATTATATTGCATGACATAAGTATTTGATCACCTACCAACCAGTAAGAATTCCGGCTCTCACAGACCTGTTAGTTTTTCTTTAAGAAGCCCTCCTGTTCATTCCTCCACTCATTACCTGTATTAATTGCATCTGTTTGAACTCGTTACCTGTATAAAAGACACCTGTCCACACACTCAATCAAACAGACTCCAACCTCTCCACAATGGCCAAGACCAGAGAGCTGTGTAATGGCATCAGGGATAAAATTGTAGACCTGCACAATGCTGGGATGGGCTACAGGACAATAGGCAAGCAGCTTGGTGAGAAGGCAACAACTGTTGGTGCAATTATTAGAAAATTGAAGAAGTTCAAGATGACGGTCAATCACCCTCGGTCTGGGGCTCCATGCAAGATCTCACCTCGTGGGGCATCAATGATCATGAGGAAGGTGAGGGATCCGCCCAGAACTACACGGCAGGACCTGGTCAATGACCTGAAGAGAGCTGGGACCACAGTCTCAAAGAAAACCATTAGTAACACACTACGCCGTCATGGATTAAAATCCTGCAGCGCACGCAAGGTCCCCCTGCTCAAGCCAGCGCATGTCCAGGCCCGTCTGAAGTTTGCCAATGACCATCTGGATGATCCAGAGGAGGAATGGGAGAAGGTCATGTGGTCTGATGAGACAAAAATAGAGCTTTTTGGTCTAAACTCCACTCGCCGTGTTTGGAGGAAGAAGAAGGATGAGTACAACCCCAAGAACACCATCCCAACCGTGAAGCATGGAGATGGAAACATCATTCTTTGGGGATGCTTTTCTGCAAAGGGGACAGGACGACTGCACCGTATTGAGGGGAGGATGGATGGGGCCATGTATCGCGAGATCTTGGCCAACAACCTCCTTCCCTCAGTAAGAGCATTGAAGATGGGTCGTGGCTGGGTCTTCCAGTATGACAACGACCCGAAACACACAGCTAGGGCAACTAAGGAGTGGCTCCGTAAGAAGCATCTCAAGGTCCTGGAGTGGCCTAGCCAGTCTCCAGACCTGAACCCAATAGAAAATCTTTTGAGGGAGCTGAAAGTTCGTATTGCCCAGTGACAGCCCCGAAACCTGAAGGATCTGGAGAAGGTCTGTATGGAGGAGTGGGCCAAAATCCCTGCTGCAGTGTGTGCAAACCTGGTCAAGACCTACAGGAAACGTATGATCTCTGTAATTGCAAACAAAGGTTTCTGTACCAAATATTAAGTTCTGCTTTTCTGATGTATCAAATACTTATGTCATGCAATAAAATGCAAATTAATTACTTAAAAATCATACAATGTGATTTTCTGGATTTTTGTTTTAGATTCCGTCTCTCACAGTTGAAGTGTACCTATGATAAAAATTACAGACCTCTACATGTTTTGTAAGTAGGAAAACCTGCAAAATCGGCAGTGTATCAAATACTTGTTCTCCCCATTGTATATTAAAATACCCTATATAATCATAGTTATCATTCCCCTATTAATTTTGTCATCTCCAAGTTAACAGGTGCTTAACTTGTAATCAACATTTTGCACGCTTCATCCACTTTGATTATTCTTAAAATGTCTTACGATGTTATCTTTCAAATGTCGTAAACCTGCTCATCAGGGAATCGTAAACCTGGTTGTTGTTGCGCACAACTGCCACAAGTAATATCTCAGACAGCACCGGCCCAATTTTGATGAAACTTGGGTGAATAATGCGTCTTGCCATAGAGATGCGGCATTTACAAAAAATACATTGATTGGCCAGATGGTGGCGCTATAACGATTGAAAATGATAACTTTGAAAGGTCACACCCCTCACCCCGTTTGACCTAAAGTCATGAAATTCGGTACATAGGTCCCTCTCCTCACAAGAAACACATTTGCCTCAGGGACCCATAAGGTCCGTCATGATGGATTTTCCCCCATTTTGAATTTTGTGAAAAACACTTAAAACACTACTGCTCTGGCACCGAATGACCGATCTGCACGAAACTTGTTATGTGGTATCTATGGACAAAGGCCTCTCAACGCAATATTTTCCAAACTAGTACCTAAAACAACATCGATCAATGAACATTCACATGGGCGTGGTCTGGCACATAAATGCATATAAATCAGTCAAGGATATTTGTATTGTAACAACATGTGGTACACATGTTGCAAACACTGTCAAGACTCAACATATGCAAAAACATCTGCATAATTCATGGGGGATGACATGTGAATACAATTGTGACTAGTGTTCTGTAGGCTTGGCCGGCCTTAAGCCCTTGTGGTGTGGAAAGGGTTAGCTAGGCTAGGGGGGTATATTTCTGGAGCAGAGCTTGGCCCAGATACTCTGCATGGCTGGCCAGCTGAAGGCAGGGCTGTAGTGTGAGAGGGGCCCATGGTCAGGCCAGCCTTACTTTGAGGAGTATAGACAGGAGAGTGTTCGCCTACCAAGCCCAGCCCACTGAGGCTGGATTGCTATCTGGGGCTGCGTCACAAATGGCACCTTAGTCCCTATGGGCCCTGGTCAAAAGTAATAGGGCTCTGGTCAAAAGAAATAGGGCTCTGGTCAAAATAAATAGGGCTCTGGTCAAAAGAAATAGGGGTCTGGTCAAAATAAATAGGGCTCTGGTCAAAAGAAATAGGGGTCTGGTCAAAATAAATAGGGCTCTGGTCAAAATAAATAGGGGTCTGGTCAAAAGAAATAGGGCTCTGGTCAAAAGAAATAGGGCTCTGGTCACAAAAAAAGGGCTCTGGTCAAGAGAAATAGGGCTCTGGTCAAAAGAAATAGGGCTCTGGTCAAAGGTATGTGCATTATGTATTGCATAGGTTGCCGTTTGAGACACTTTTCATAGTCTCTGTTTGATACACTTAATTTCCAAAGGGATTCGCAGGGGGCGAGTTTTCATCTATATTTTTATTCCACACACAAAAACGCATGCAAGGCCCTCTCTGTCACGATCGTTAGACGGAGTAGACCAAGGCGCAGCGTGATGAACGAACATATTTATTATCTTTAGTGATAATACAAAAACAACAAACAACAAACGATACGTGCAGTCCTAGGGTTAACACAACCAACACGGAACAAACCAAATGGAACAAGATCCCACAAACACTAAGGGAAAACAGACTGTTTAAATATGGTTCCCAATCAGAGACAACCAGCAACAGCTGACACTCGTTGCCTCTGACTGGGAACCACTCTGGCCAACATAGAAATACAACACATAGAACTACAACACAGAACTAGAACACATAGAATCTACACACCCTGGCTCAACATATAGAGTCCCCAGAGCCAGGGTGTGACAGTACCCCCCCACCCCAAAGGCGCGGACTGCGACCGCGCCTCAACATAGACAAACCAGGGGAGGGCTGGGTGGGCATTCCTCCTCGGAGGCGGTTCCGGCTCCGGGCTTGACCACCACCCTCCAATAATCCCCCCGTAGCGCCCCTGGTCCGGTCCCGCTGGCTGGAGCTGGACTGGACATCGTAGGAGCGGATTGCTTCAGCTCCGGTGTGGAGCAGCTGACCTGTACCTGACCAGGCACCGGTGACCCAGGAACGGGTTGTGCCGGACTGACGACGCACACCCCTGGCTTGGTGCGTGGAGCAGGAACGGGCCGGACCGACTGACGGTCGCACCCCCTGGCTTGGTGCGTGGAGCAGCAACGGGCTGGACCGGGCTGACGATGCGCACCCCTGGCTTGGTGCGTGGAGCAGGAACAGGCCAGACCGGTGACGATGCGCACCCTGGCTTGGCGTGGGCCGGGCGCGACGGGCTGCGCACCCCTGGCTGAGCGTGGCAGGCAGCCCGCTGGCTGCGTGGGCAGGATGCGCGGCGGGAGCGGACGGGCGGACGGGCTGACGTCGCACCCCTGGCTTGGTGCGAGTGGCAGGAACAGGCCGGGCCGAGGCTGGCAACGCGCACCGTAGGCTTGGTGCGAGTGGCAGGAACAGGCCGGGCCGGGCTGGCGACGCGCACCGTAGGCTTGGTGCGAGGAGCAGGAACAGGCCGGGCCGGGCTGGCGACGCGCACCGTAGGCTTGGTGTCGAGGGGCAGGAACAGGCCGGGCCGGGCTGGCGACGCACACCGTAGGCTTGGTGCGAGGAGCAGGAACAGGCCGGGCCGGGCTGGCGATGCGTACCATTACGCTTGGTGCGGGGAGCAGGAACAGACCGGACCGTACTGGGGACACACACCACTGGCCCTACGCCGGGATCTGGAACGGGCCGGACCGGACTGGTAACACACCCCAGTACCTCTCGCCGTGCCTCTACACCTTCCTTCCCCTCTTTGGGTGGCCCCCGTAATCTGGCGGCCTCCTCTGCCAACCTCCCAAATCGCCCTGTGGCAGCCTCCTGCTGCCCAGTCGCCCATGCCGTGTGCCCCCCCCCTAAAAATGTTTTGGGGTTGCCTCTCGTCCGTCCGACGACGACACTGTTGACGCCGTTGCTCCTCTCTCGCCAGGCCTTAATCTTAGCCCATGGCCCTTTTCCCCCGAGCATGTCCTCCCAGGACCACCCTTTGCCCACCTGGGCCATCGCCAACCTCTCCAGCTCCTTTCCCGGCACTTCCTCCCATGTCCAGGCTGCCTGCTCCTGGACACGCTGCTTGGTCCTGGTATGGTGGGATCTTCTGTCACGATCGTTAGACGAAGTAGACCAAGGCGCAGCGTGATGAAGGAACATATTTATTATCTTTAGTGATAATACAATAACAACAAACAACAAACGATACGTGCAGTCCTAGGGTTAACACAACCAACACGGAACAAACCAAACGGAACAAGATCCCACAAACACTAAGGGAAAACAGACTGTTTAAATATGGTTCCCAATCAGAGACAACCAGCAACAGCTGACACTCGTTGCCTCTGACTGGGAACCACTCTGGCCAACATAGAAATACAACACATAGAACTACAACACAGAACTAGAACACATAGAATCTACACACCCTGGCTTAACATATAGAGTCCCCAGAGCCAGGGTGTGACACTCTCTCGCCCTCCCTTTGGCAAATCAGGCCATAACTCGATCCTCCTGCTTCCTGCTTACAAGCAAAAACTCAAACAGGAAGTACCAGTGACGCGCTCAATACGGAAGTGGACCGATGAAGCGGATGCTAAGCTACAGGACTGTTTCTCCAACACAGACTGGAATATGTTCTGGGATTCATTCGATAACATTGAGGAGTTTACCACATCAGTCACCGGCTTCATTAATAAGTGCATCGACAACGTCGGCCCCACAGTGACTGTACATACATAACTCAACCAGAAGCCATGGATTACAGGCAACATCTGCACTGAGCTAAAGGCTAGAGCTGCTGTTTTCAAGGAGCGGGACACTAATCTGGAAGCTTATAAGAAATCCCATTACGACCTCCGACGAGTCATCAAATAGGCAAAGCGTCAATACAGGACTAAGATCGAATCCTACTACGCCGGCTCTGGCGCTCGACAGATGTGGCAGGGCTTGCAAACTATCACAAATTATAAAGGGAAACCCAGCCGCGAGCTGCCCAGCGACACGAGCGTACCAGATGAGCTAAATGCCTTCTATGCCAGCTTTGAGGCAAGCACCACTGAACCATGCATGAGAGCAACAGCTGTTCCGAATGACTGTGTGATCTCGCTCTCCGTAGCCGATGTGCGTAAGACCTTCAAACAGGTTAACATTCGCAAGGCTGCGGGGCCTGACGGAATACCAGAACGCGTACTCTGAGCATGCGCTGACCAGCTGGCAAATGTTTTCACTGAAATGTTCAACCTATCCTGTAATACCAACTTGTTTCAAGCAGACCACCATAGTCTCCGTGCCCAAGAACGCCAAGGTAACCTGCCTAAATTACTATCGCCCTATAGCACTCACATCTATAGCCATGAAATGCTTTGAAAGGCTGGTCATGGCACATCAACACCATCATCCCAGACACCCTGGGAGCATGCTCCCATCCACATCAATGGGGCTGTAGTGGAGCGGGTCGAGAGCTTCGAGTTCATCAGTGTCCACATCACTGAGGAATGAACATGGTCCACACACACCCACAGTTGTAAAGAGGGCATGACAGCGCCTCTTCCCCCTCAGGAGGCATGGGCCCTCAGATCCCAAAAAAGTTTTACAGCTGCACCATTCAGAGCATCTTGACTGGCTCCATATAGTACGGCGACTGTAAGGCACCAGACCGCAAGGCGCTACAGAGGTTGGTGAGTACAGCACAGTATATCACTGGGGCCGAGTTCCCTGCCATCCAGGACCTCTATACCAGGCGGTGTCAGAGGAAGGACAAAAAAAAATTGTCAAAGACTGCAGCCACCCAAGCAATAGACTGTTCTCTCTGCCACCGCACGGCAAGCGGGACCAGTGCACCAAGTCTGGAACCAGCAGGACCCTGAACAGCTTCTACCCCCAAGCCATAACACTACTGAACAAGACTGCCAAATAGCTCATAAAATGGCTACCTGCATTGACTCTTTTTTTGCACTAAGTCTCTTGCACTGACTATGCACACACTGGACTCTACGCACACACTCACACATACTTACACTGGCACCCAAACACATACATACACACTACATACGCCCATACACACATAACATGGGCACACATGCATACTGACATCACACACACACACACACACACACACACACACACACACACACACACACACACACACACACACACACACACACACACAAACACACAACACACACTTTCACAGTCACCACATACGCTGTTGCTACTGTCTATTATCTATCCTGTTGCTTTGTCACTTTATCCCTACCATTATGTACATACTGTAGCTACCTCAATTATCTCTTAACCCTGCACATCGACTCGGTACTGGTACTCCCTGTATTTAGCCATGTTATTACCTGGTACTTCCTGTATATAGCCATTTTATTACCTGGTGCTTCCTGTTTTTATCCATGTTATTACCTGGTACTTCCTGTATATAGCCATGTTATTACCTGGTACTTCCTGTATATAGCCATGTTATTACCTGGTGCTTCCTGTTTTTAGCCATGTTATTACCTGGTACTTCCTGTATATAGCCATGTTATTACCTGGTACTTCCTGTATATAGCCATGTTATTACCTGGTACTTCCTGTATATAGCCATGTTATTACCTGGTACTTCCTGTATATAGCCATGTTATTTTTGCTTGTGATTGTTATTCGTTATTCCTCGCGTCACTATTTATTTATATATATATTATGTTATCTTTAACTCTGCAATGTTGGAAAAGGCTCTGTAAGTAAGCATTTAGTCTACACGTGTTGTTTACCAAGCATGTGACAAATAACATTTGATTTTATTCCAGCTATGTGTAGCTTTCCAACAGGTATGTAAGTGGCTATCATTCCAAACCAACATAGGATCTATGCAGTGCAGTTTATGTAGCATAGCCTGAATTAAGAATATATACATATATGGATGAGCGATGTCAGAGCAACATGGACTAAGATACAGTAGAATAGTATAGAATACAGTATATACATTTGAGATGAATAATGCAAGATATGTAAACATTATTAAAGTGACTAAGATACCGTACAATAGAAGTGTGGCCTTACCTGCCAAGTAATGCCTTCTCTCCCTCCCCCTCCCCCATCTGCCTCCCCCTCTCTCCCCCTCCCTCCCCATCTCCCTCCCCCTCCCTCAATCCCCATCTCCCTCCTCCCTCCCTCCCTCCCTCCCCCTCCCCCATCTCCCTCCTCCTCTCTCCCCATCTCCCCCCCACCTCCCTCCCCCTCCCTCCCCTATCTCCTTCTCTCCCCTCTCCTCTCCTCTCCCCCTCTCTCCACCTCCCTCCCCTCCCTTAAGTGTTAGGTCACAATGGACACGTGTGTTGTCTCTATGTAACGTGTATACTGTTTAAACTCCTTCATGCCATGTCAAATGAAGCAGCAGCCCATCAATTAGGGTTGGCTTAGTGTTGTACGAGGAGATTAAGGATAAATCCCAAATGGCATCCTATTCCCTATATGGTGCCATTTGGGATACAGCCTAACATGACCTTTGGCTGCTGGGAGCAAGGGGTCACAGATAAAAATAGTTTAGGCTTGCTCACATTTTGGCCAAGAGAAATTAGAGTCAGCTAGAGATGACGCAGCAAAGATTAGTATTGAACTACAACATGGAGCGTGATGTCACTACCTGAACTTGTGAACCATTCTGTCAGTCAGATGGATGGGGTGGCGTTTATTCATGTTTGTCCCATGACAATGTATTTTTTTTTATTGAAATAAAAGCATGTGCTGCTCTCTTTATATATCCCTGTTTGTTGGCCCTAGATTAAGGTCATTCTTAAATTAATAATCACTTGATTTGATGACATTTATAGTTGACTTGGTGTGCATCCCAAATGGAACCCTATTCCCTATATAATGCACTACTTTTGACCAGGGCCCATAGGGCACCATAAAGTGAATAAGGTGTGTTGGAATGTGGTCTTGATGACACATATTTCAAATCAATCTCTTATGACTTAGTTTAAACAACTTGACAAGGGCACTGACTGTAGTTTATTTGGGTGTCTCTGATAGCGTTTGAGATTTGAGGTGCTAAAGTTAGTTCATCCATCCTTCCCCCTTTAAGAATCAGAGTAAGAGAGAGAATGTTAAAAGACGAGAGTGGTGTCCAAAGGGTCCCAGCAGAGCGGGGTCTGGCTCCAGAGCCCCCAGTGAACAGACTGCGTGATCGGGCTCACACCACCACAGCTCACCACCTGTCCCAGCGCGGTCACAGCTCTGACCCTGCCACCTATCAAAAGACTGCCCCCTCCTCTCAGCCCTCCCAGCCTGCGTACGTCCACGTCCCAGACCACCACGCCTCAGTACCACACACCCACACATCAGGCCCTGCCATGGGCCGCCACGGTACCAACCAGCGGACCCCCATGGACCACCCGGTGGTGGAGGTGGAGCCCCCGAGGAGGAGGGTCAGTGCCGACCACATCTACACGACCCACAGGGAGACCCACAGGGAGGGCAGGCAGGCGCCGAGAGAGGAGGTCCTCACTGAGGGTCTGCTAAAGAGCAGGAAGGCCGTGCTGCCCTCGGAGATCCGCCGCAGGGAGAAGAGCGTGGACGACCCCCAGAGAGGGGAGCCCCAGCGGGTCCCAGGCTGCTGCCAGGACGACTCTGCCACCTCAACCGGCATGGAATGGGGGAGCTATGGCATCGGGGGGAGGAGAACCAGTCGGGCGGACTCAAAAGAGTGGGAGACTAGGCCTCAGGACAGGGACCAGCAGCAGCAGCAGCACTGGTCCAGCCACAGCCAGGACAAAGAGGAAACAGGTCCAGCCAGGCCCATGGAGATCTCTTCCCACTCCAAGCCCAGACAGCAGCAGCTACAGCAGGCCCCTCAGCCTCTCCACCAGCCTCTCCACCAGCCCCTCCGCCAGCACCAGCAGAGCCAGAGTCAGCCTGGGCAACAGAGAGGCAGTGACTCGGCCGTCTACCTCCAGAGTGGCGCCTCCCTCCACCAGGCCAAACACAGTAGCATGGAGCCAGCCGGGCCGCGCGGGCCCCCCAAGCCCAAGGTCCGCACACGCTCCATGTCCGACATCGGCGTGAGCCAGCGCCCGGCTGCCTACAGGAGCATGGAGAGGGCAGCAGCCAGCAGAGAGACAGCCACTGCAGCCCAGCTGGCCAGGGAGGGAGGGGTGGCGGTGGGGGTGCTGCACAACGGGGAGGTGGGAGCCCTGGACACCAGGGTCTCTGTGGCCCAGCTCCGACACTCGTACCTGGAGAACGCCAACAGGAAGCCGGAGCTGTAGGTGGAACAGCATGGCTACTGACTCTTTAATCAGTTTGATGTGGTTAATTACCTAACACTAATGTAGACTGTCATCCTAATATGAGGCTTGAGGGGTTTGAGGCTTGAGGGGTTTGAGCAGTATATTGCATAGTCAAACGTGATATCAAGAGATCTTCTAAGCCTTTATGAGGTGTAATTTACTATTTGTTTAGCCACCTGCTAGGACATTCTGTCATTATCAGCCTGTTGGGCAAACGTGAGTGGTTTGTTGCTGCATGTTGTGCTGCTGACAAAGTCTCTGATTTTGGGGACAGATATTTTTTTTGGTGTGATCGTGCTGTGTGACTTCAACACCTCTAACCTGGATTGCTGTGGAAGACGTACTAAACGCATCATCAATATCAAACTGCCCTTGCCGTTTGTTCTCTCAATATTATTCTCCTTTTATGTTGCCGTCGTCGCTATATCCATCCCTAATCACAACCCTAAAAGAGAGCCGACTAAAGTAGAGCTAACTGCCATGGAAGTAGATCCGGCTGCTGGGAGCGCTGATCGGGAGCGTGGTGCGGCACGGAGGCCGCGGCGCTACATCACCCCAGGAGACAACCGCAAGTCCTCTGAGAGGTTTAGGACCCAGCCCATCACCTCTGCAGAGCGGCTGGAGTCTGATAGGTGAGAGTATTAGGACACAGCCCATCACCTCAGCAGAGCGGCTGCTGGAGTCTGATAGGTGAGAGTATTAGGATGTAGCCCATCACCTCAGCAGAGCGGCTGCTGGAGTCTGATAGGTGAGAGTATTAGGATGCAGCCCATCACCTCAGCAGAAGGGCTGGAGTCTGGTGGGTGAGAGTATTAGGACTCAGCCCAGAGCGGCTGCTGGAGTCTGATAGGTGAGAGTATTAGGACTCAGCCCAGAGCGGCTGTTGGAGTCTGATAGGTGAGAGTATTAGGATGCAGCCCAGAGCGGCTGTTGGAGTCTGATAGGTGAGAGTATTAGAACTCAGCCCAGAGCGGCTGTTGGAGTCTGATAGGTGAGAGTATTAGGATGCAGCCCAGAGCGGCTGTTGGAGTCTGATAGGTGAGAGTATTAGGACGCAGCCCAGAGCGGCTGTTGGAGTCTGATAGGTGAGAGTATTAGGACGCAGCCCAGAGCGGCTGCTGGAGTCTGATAGGTGAGAGTATTAGGATGCAGCCCATCACCTCAGCAGAAGGGCTGGAGTCTGATGGGTATTGAAGGCCTGAGTGACTGGATAAGGTCCACAGAATACGTTTGGTAAAATCACCAGTGGGTGTGATACATGGTGGAGGCTAGATTATTTTAAAGCTCTCTGTACTTGGATTATTTGTTCTCTTGTGGGTAATTTTTTGTTCTCTTGTGGGTAATTATTTGTTCTCTTGTGGGTAATTTTTTGTTCTCTTGTGGGTAATTTTTTGTTCTCTTGTGGGTAATTTTTTGTTCTCTTGTGGATACATTTTGGTTATCTTGTGGGTAATTCGTACTGTGCCTCATAGCAAAAGACCACTAGTGAATTGTGTCTTTGTTTTGTTTTGTCCTCAGGTCTCGTCTGAGTCCAACAGAGCTACAGAACCCAGAAGGCAAGTTTCAGTGGAGATGATTTGCTTCATTTAGTTACAAATAAAACTATTAATTAAAAAAAAATCTTAATTAGCCACGTTGCTCACCATCTAACAGCACAATGGTGGATGTCAGGGATTTGTTGAAGTGAACGATAGATAAACTTGCCTAGATGAATTGACTGTGTCAGGCAGGGAAATACACACACACGTTTCACATAAAGTTATGAATATAACTACTGTTCCCTGAAGGAGGGAAAAGAGGTATGGGGGTCAAACTCATGAGAGTGTTGGCATCCTAGCAATATGACAAAAAAATAATGCCATTCTGCCAAAACTTTAATCTCTAGGTTTCCATCCAATTTGCGTCAGATTCTCATGTGAATATTCTAAAATCTGCATAAAACAATATGCGCATTTTCCCACCAGAGATGTGTTTCCATCAAACTGCTCTAGCCAACAGCTCACACATACAGTGTGGGTAGGCTACCTACATTATGAGATTATAGATATTAGAGATTATAGATCATTATTATAGATAAGAGCGTTATTATTTGTATTTGTTAAACAGCAGCCAAGCATCGATCATCATGTCACCAGAATAAGACCTTCGATATTTATTGGAAAGCAGCATCAAGCTCATCACCTTGCACTTTCACCACCCTGTGAAGTTCATCACAATTTATTTAATCTGTAGCCTAATAAACTGAAGGCTTTCCCGAGTCGTTGCGGGAGGACCACACAACATATCGCGTGACTCCAAATTCACTTCGATATGATGGTTATTATATCAATATTTGCCCATGAAGGCGTTTCCACCGCCACTTCTTGCATAATTAATTTTACAGACACAAAAAGATCCCACCATGTCGAACACACAAATTGTCTGTCAGCATTTATAAAATTGTACCGGCATTTCATGTTTCCATCTGCCCAGTTGTGACTTTTTTCATGGGTCAGGTAATTGATGGTTGGATGGAAACGTGGTTTATGTTGTGAACTGACATTGACATCAATGTTATGCCCTTCCTTTTTAACAGCTAACGAAGAAAAGCTTGATGAGAGAGCTAAGATGAGTGTGGCTGCTAAGAGGTCCCTTTTTAGGGTACAGTGTCTGCCTTATCTACATTTAGGGCCGGTTTCCCGGACACAGATTAAGCCTATTCCTGAACTATAAATATATTTCAATGGACATTCTCCATTGAGCCTGCTTTTCAGTCCAGGACTAGGCTTAATCTGTGTCCAGGAAACCAGTCCATATATTATGTTCCTGTTGTTTTATGTATGTCGTTGATGAGCAGAGATTTACTCCGTAGGACTGTTCCTCTTCGGTGTCTTTCACAGGAGCTAGAGAGGACCACAGATAGCGTTCCCAAACCACGGTCCCAAAACCCCGCCGTGGAGAGGCGTCAGCGACGAGTCCAGGACCGCGTACACACGCAGCCTATCACCAACGAGGAAGTGGACATCGCTCACACGTACGTCACCCTCTGATCATTACTGAGCGCCAGTAAGGTCATTTTGTTAACAAAGCAAGGGTTCAAAAATTGGCTTTAGGGCAGTTGGTGAATAGAAAGTGATAGTTTCTCTGTGTCACGATCTCTTAGCTCTCTCTCTCTCTTAACTCTCTCTCTCCCTCAACTCTCTCTTAACTCTCTCTCAACTCTCTCTCTCTCTTAACTCTGTCTCTGTCTCTCTGTCTCACTGTCGGTCTCTCTGTCTGTCTGTCTGTCTGTCTGTCTGTCTGACTGCTTTATCTGTCCTTGTGTCTGTCCCCTCTTTTCTGGACATATAAAGTGGCCCTGCTATGTCCTCACAAACGGTGATGGTCCACTCCACAGTAGCACCTATCCCCAGCCCCACTGTAGTCAGCACCATCATGACCAGGTACAGGTGACTGCACTGTGTGTGTGTGTGTGTGTGTGTGTGAGAGAGCACTGGACATAGGTTTACCTAATTGATATCCAATTAGAGCAAAACTTTTTTTTTTACATTCCATTCAGCTTACAATTGGCTTGCTCCATTGCATGGAATGTACTGTTCATCCGTGATTAATATGAAGATATTATTGATTGATTCATAGGGTTGCAAAATTCAATCAAAGTTGCCCATCCCTTCTCTAGGGCTTCTCTAGGGCTACAGGTTGAATGTATTAGGCAGGCAGCTGTCTGCTCTACAGTGCCTTCTGCTGTTGGTTGTGTTCAGTTGTCTCACATTACCTTGCTGCTTTTGCTAACTCACTCACCTGCTCCTTGCTTGTTACCCAGGAATAGCTGTGTGAACCAATGACGTATATAAACCCTGAATTTCTGATGCTACGTATTGGCCAATGAGAGGCTTTGAAGCCACCGGTCGACCATTTTGGCACTCCCTAGTAGGAGCAGTCCTCCATAGGAATGAATGGTATTCTACAGTATTTCAATAAAAAGTTTATAGGACAAAATGACATGTATTTAAGTATTGTTTTTGTAGTGGGGACACTAACATTAGTACTCTCTAATAAATACTTTAAGGAAAATGTTTTATAAAAAATAAAAAAAGTTTAGCTCACATAATATAATTCAAAAGTATGCATTAAGGTGTCTGTAATAGAATAAACATGTCAAAAAACGAATGTCAACATTAATAAATGCATTTCTATATCTTCCAATATATCCTTTTACAATTGAGGAGGAGTACCAAGATGGCTACGCGAAGGCTTCAATACATCGCCCCCTGTCAGTCATCTAGGGTTTATACACATCATTTGGTAGAACCTCATAGACAGGTTGGTTGTTTAGCAACCGATGTACCAGATCATATGGGTTGAAAAGTTGTTGTTTTTCTCAGACATTAATAAACTATTCCAGGTGAAATCCAAAGGCCATAGCCTTCTTGCTAGATTGATGAATACAGCCATAGTAAGTTAACTAGCTAATATTTTTGCCACATTAGCATAGACATGACATCAGTCAAAATACCTCAAAATAAATCACGGTATCAATAACAAGATACAACGAGCTGAAACAAACCACCTACAATTCCCCACAAGGCAGCTTCTTGTCATTGTTACTAGCTATCTGACCGTTCAGAATCATAACAACGCACACCTTCCGGCCACATCGATGTGCGCGCATAATTTCCATGACGTTGTCAGCCAACCCGTCTATAGGGGGAAGAAGCTTGTTTTGACACAATAGATTCTTGACTTGAGTACCTTTCAACTCTTTTTTTCTCAGCATCACTGCTTTCACTATTGTTTATACTCTTAAAGGGATAGTTCACCCAAATTACAAAATGACATTTGTGTTTCCTTACCCTATAAGCAGTCTATGGACAAGGTCATGCAGAAATCCATGCTTTGGTTTTGTTTACCTGGCCACTGTCTCCAGATGTCATTTTGTAATGTGGGTGAACTATCTCTTCAAGTTCATATGTTGAAATGTGTCACACGTCTTGTGATGCTGGCTGAGGGAAGAAAGGTCAAAGGTGAAGCCAGTTAAAGCTCAGTGCATGGTCAGGTTCCCGTTTTGGGGCGAGCGTGTAGCACCCGGTTTGTTTACCGACCGAGGATAAACTTAAGATGTTGACAGAACCAACCATCCATATCCTCTACTACAGATGGTCGACTGCATGAGCAGCGTGATGAACGACTCAGTGTAGACGACAGACATCTACTTATAACTGCTGTTGCCATGGCTGCATCCTGATTCTCCACACAAAAGTATGCACTTGCCAATGCTTACACCATCCTGACCACTGCGCTCTCGACCAATCCTGTGCTTTTAAATCCATGACAGGGTGTGTGCAATTGCAAGGGGGTGTAGAATCGGGATGCAGACCATGCTTTGATCAGGAAGTTCAGTTGTTTACCTTGATGCTGTTCACAGGATACATTTTTTCTGACTATTAACAATGTCATTTTAACAGAATGTGTTTGACTAATTACTCACCCAGCATGTCAACATTCTCTAGAGATTGTCCTTCAATTGTACAGTACAGTACATGCATTACATATGGCCCTGCAGCTGTTACCATAGCAGCACAACCTGCACTCATTATCCCCTGTGTGTGTATGTGTGGTTCCTCCTCCCAGCTTGCAGGAGGCGTCACAGCGCGGCTCCAAGTTGTGGCGCATGGGGGAGCAGGAGAGGGAGAGGGAGGCCCAGCCGAGGGAGGCCCAGCCGAGGGAGGCCCAGCCGAGGGAAGCCCAGCCGAGGGAAGCAGGAGAAGGACCAGGGCCTGAGGGGATGATGGAGGATCTGGGTCCAGATGAGCCTGACCTCTCCACTCTCAGGTATAGGGAGACAATGTGCTCAACTCCTAGGCTGCATTCCAAATGGCACCCTAAGCCCTATACTGTATAGTGCACTACTTTTAACCCGGGCTCATAGGCCCTAGGGTGCCATTTGGGACACAGCCTTACTCTCTTGTGTAAACAAATGAAAGGGTGCTTGGAGCCCAAAAGTAGATCACGTCAAAAATGATTTGCAAAAGATCTGATTTGATTGGTCAAAATATCAATTAGTGGCAAAATACCAGAATTGGGCTGCCTGAGTAAAAGCAGCCTATTTAGGGAATGAGGTGGCATTTGGGTCGCACACACTGATTTACATTTCCTCTCCTGTCCCAGCCTGGTGGAGAAGATGGCCATGTTCAACCGGCTGTCCACGCAGCCCTCCAAGCCTGCCACAGAGGGGGCCGGGGCCTCCAGGGTGGACACCCGCCAGCGTAGGGCAAACTCCCGCTTCCAGACCCAGCCCATCACCCAGGGAGAGGTGGATCAGGTAGGGCAGGGGTGAAACTCATTCCACGGAGGGCCGAGTGTCTGCAGGTTTTTTGTTTTTCCTTTCAATTAAGACCGAGACAACCAGGTGAGGGGAGTTCTTTACTAATTAGTGACCTTAATTAATCAATCAAGTACAAGGTTTGAGAGAAAACCCGCAGACACTCGGCCCTCTGTGAAATGAGTTTGGCACATGTGGTAGGGAGTCAATCAATCAATCAATCAGTCAATCACTACTGTTGTTATCCATCACCCAGGTAGAGGTGGATAAGGTAGGGAGTCCTGCCCCTCTTCCAGCCCAGATAGAGCCTCTCTTCACCAGGGAGTTTATGGGCTTCTTCCCTCTTGCTCTTCAACACTGCAGCCTCTAGGTGTCGCACAAGTCAAGGAGATGTGGCTGTTGTACAAACCAATATTTAATTTCTGAATTGGTTCAAATTACGTTTAGGGTTAAGGGTGGTTGCCCTGTTGGAAGGTGAACCTTCGCCCCAGTCTGAGGTCCTGAGAGCTCTGGAGCAGGTTTTCATCAAGGATCTCTCTGTACTTTGCTCCGTTCATCTTTGCCTCGATCCTGACTAGTCTCCCAGTCCCTGCCGCTGAAAAACATCCTCACAGCATGATTCTGCCACTACCATGCTTCACCGTAGGGATGGTGCCAGATTTCCTCCAGACGTGACGCTTGGCATTCAGGCCAAAGAGTTCAATCTTGGTTTCATCAGACCAGAGAACCTTGTTTCTCATGGTCTGAGAGTCCTTTAGGTGCCTTTTGTTGCTTTTACTGAGGAGTGGCATCCGTCTGGTCATTCTACCATAAATGCCTGATTGGTGGAGTGCTACAGAGATGGTTGTCCTTCTGGCAGGTTCTCCCATCTGCACAGAGGAACTCTAGAGCTCTGTCAGAGTGACCATCAGGTTCTTGGTCACCTCCCTGACAAAGGCCCTTCTCCCCCGATTGCTCAGTTTGGCCCGGCAGCCAGCTCTAGGAAGAATTATAATGTACCACCCCCTCCCCTTTTGCCCTCAGAACAGCCTCAATTCTTCGGGTCTTGGACTATACAAGGTGTCTAAAGTGTTCCACAGGGATGCTGGCCTATGTTGACCCCAATGCTTCCAACAGTTGGCTAGATGACCTTTGGGTGGTGGACCATTCTTGATACAGACGGGAAACTGTTGAGCAAGAAAAACCCCGCGCAGTTGCAGTTCTTAGCACAAACTGGTGCGCCTGGCACCTACTACCATACCCCGTTCAAAGACACTTCAATCTTTTGTCTTGACCATTCACCCTCTGAATGTCACACGTACATAATCAATGTCTCAGTTGTCTCAAGGCTTAAAAATCCTTCTTTAACCTGTCTCCTCCCCTTCATCTACACTGATTGAAGTGGATTTAACAGGTGACATCAATGGAATATAGCATTCACCTGGATTCACCTGGTCAGTCTACGTTATGGATGTTTTGTATACTCAGTGTACATGCTTTCCATTGAGAAAAATGAATGCTTCATTGATACTTTATTATGAATGGGCTAAATGGGAAAGTTTGGAGGCTATGACTTGTGAATTATGGTATTATTTATATGACAGGTTTATGTTGTTGTCTGAATTTAGAGTTGGCGATGGTCCATGTTTGTTTTTTCTGACTTAACTTGGACAGCTGTCCTCCTTGCTCTGATTCATCTGTTCTGACTGCATGCTGTCATTTCCTAATTTCCTCCCTCCCTCCCTCCCTCCCTCCCTCCCTCCCTCCCTCCCTCCCTCCCTCCCTCCCTCCCTCCCTCCCTCCCTCCCTGCCTCCCTCTCCCTCCCTCCCTCTCCTCCCTCCCTCCCTCCCTCCCTCCCTCCCTCCCTCCTCCCCCTCCCTCCCTCCCTCCCTCCCTCCCTCCCTCCCTCCCTCCCTCCCTCCCTCCCTCCCTCCCTCCCTCCCTCCCCCTCCCTCCCTCCCTCCCTCCCTCCCTCCCTCCCTCCCTCCCTCCCTCCCTCCTCCCTCCCTCCCTCCCTCCCTCCCTCCCTCCCTCCCTCCCTCCCTCCCTCCTCCCTCCCTCCCTCCCTCCCTCCCTCCCTCCCTCCCTCCCCCTCCCTCCCTCCCCCCTCCCTCCCTCCCCCCTCCCTCCCCCCTGCCTCCCTCCCTCCCTCCCTCCCTCCCTCCCTCCCTCCCTCCCCCCTCCCTCCCTCCCTCCCTCCCCCCTCCCTCCCTCCCTCCCCCTCCCTCCCTCCCTCCCTCCCTCCTCCCTCCCTCCCTCCCTCCCTCCCTCCCTCCCTCCCTCCCTCCCTCCCTCCCTCCCTCCCTCCCTCCCTCCCTCCTCCCTCCCTCCCTCCCTCCCTCCCTCCCTCCCTCCCTCCCTCCCTCCCTCCCTGCAGCTGCAGAATGGAGGCGGGGTCAAGCTGGAGCCGCTGTCCGCCTCCTTGGTCCGCTCTGTGGCATCCGTCACCTCACAGGTCTCGGTCGCCACGGTAACCACAGTGACCTCCGGTGGGGGTGACCACTTGGGGAAATCTACGGCCGTCCCCTACAACCCCCCTGCCCCCACCACTACCACCCCGGACAGGGGAGGGGTGAGGTATGTCTTTCTTTATATTTTAACAGTTATAAACTGTGTCAAATAATTCAGCCTTCACTGCTATTAATACTGTGTATTGTTGCAAAATTGAAATAAACCTCACTGTCATTCTCACTCTCTCTCTCTCTCTCTCTCTCTCTCTCTCTCTCTCTCTCTCTCTCTCTCTCTCTCTCTCTCTCTCTCTCTGTCTCTCTCTCTCTCTCCCTCTGTCTCTCTCTCTCTCTGTCTCTCTCTCTGTCTCTCTCTCTCTCTCTCTCTCTCTCTGCATCTCCCTCTGTCTCTCTCTCTCTCTCTCTCTCTCTCTCTCTCTCTCTCTCTCTCTCTCTCTCTCTCTCTCTCTCTCTCTCTCTCTCTCTCTCTCTCTCACTCTCTCTCAGGTACTTCAACCTGACCCAAGGTGGAGACTCCTCCAGTGTCCCTGAACCAGATATGTACTCCCCTGGCCATTCCCTGTCAGAGCAGCAGCAGGCTCACAGCAGAGGAGGCAGAGACAGAGGAGGGGCTCCTGGAGCCGGTCGCTCCTTCACTGGCTACAGAGAGAGAGAGGAGGAGGAAGATGTGTGGGGAGGAGCGGCCAGAGAGGAGAGGGAGAGCCGTGGTGGTAGTGGTCCTGGAGGCAGGGAGAGCAGAGACAGCAGGCAGCTGCAGGATCAGCCCACGGCCCCAGAGCCACAGCCCCAGCCTCCTCAGCCTCAGCTGCGGCACGCCAGCGGTAGCCACGGAAGAGGTGAGTTACTGGTGGAGCCCAGACAGCACAGAGAGAGAGACAGAGAGAGACAAAGAGAGAGAGATAGAGAGACCGACAAAGAGAGAGCTAGAGAGAGAGACAGAGACAGAGAGAGACAAAGAGAGAGAGACAAAGAGAGAGAGACAAAGAGAGAGATAGAGAGAGAGCTAGAGAGAGAGACATAGAGAGAGAGCTAGAGAGAGAGACAGAGACAGAGAGAGAGCGAGACAGAGACAGAGAGAGAGACAAAGAGAGAGAGACAAAGAGAGAGTGACAAAGAGAGAGAGAGAGAGAGAGACAGAGAGAGACAGACAGAGAGAGAGAGATAAAGAGAGATACAGAGAGAGAGAAATAAAGACAGAGAGACAGAGAGACAGATAGAGAGAGAGACAGAGAGAGAGAGAAAGACAGAGAGACACACAGCTGCAGCACAGAGAGACACACAGCTCAGAGAGACACAGAGAGACACACAGCTCAGAGAGACACAGAGCTGCAGCACAGAGAGACACACAGCTCAGAGAGACACATAGCTGCAGCACAGAGAGACACACAGCTCAGAGAGACACAGAGCTGCAGCACAGAGAGACACACAGCTCAGAGAGACACAGAGCTGCAGCACAGAGAGACACAGAGCTGCAGCACAGAGAGACACAGAGCTGCAGCACAGAGAGACACAGAGCTGCAGCACAGAGAGACACAGAGCTGCAGTACAGAGAGACACAGCGCTGCAGCACAGAGAGACACAGAGCTGCAGCACAGAGAGACACAGAGCTGCAGCACAGAGACACACAGCTCAGAGAGACACAGAGCTGCAGCACAGAGTGACACAGAATGCAGCACAGAGGGACACAGAGCTGCAACACACAGCAGACAGAGACAGCACATGGAGCAGAGAGAGAGAGAGAGAGAGACCCTCCATGCAGACAAACCACTGAACATCATAGACACCGGCTGAGGCTGGGCATTAGATACCATGTGAAAATCCTTTTAGTCTGAAAGGGTCTGAGCATTTGAACGTGTGTGTGTGCTTCTTTCTCTGTGTGAGATGAGTATTGATTTCACTGTGGATTTTTTATAATGCATTGTGTGTGTGTGTGTGTGTGTGTGTGTGTGTGTGTGTGTGTGTGTTTGTGGGCATGCATGTGTGTCTGTTGCTTTCTTCATGTCTACACAGACGCGGAGCACCCCAGTGTGTCATTAAGAACTGCCATAACAGTGGTGTCGTCCAGGAGTGTTTCTCACAGCTCCAGTACCCAGCAGCAACAGAAGATTCAGTCTTTCACTCAGCCTCCCCAGACTCTGCCCAAGCCTTACACCCAACAATCCCCACAAACTCCCCCCAGCCCCAGCCCCAGCCCCAGCCTTACTCTCATCCACCACAGCACCAGCACCACCCCCACCCCCAGCCCCACCACCAGCCCCACCCCCACCCCCACCTCCAGCCCCACCTCCAGCCCCACCCCCACCCCCAGCCCCACCACCAGCCCCAGCCCCACCCCCAGCCCCACCCCCCAGCCCCACCACCAGCCCCAGCCCCAGCCCCAGCCTTACTCTCATCCACCTCAGCACCAGCCCTTCAACCAGGCATGTCCAGCACAGCCCCAGCCCAAGCCCCAGGAAAGGGAGAGGCGATTCACCCAGCCACTACCCAAGCCCTACTCTCAGCTAACCCCCCAGACTCAACCAAACACCCAGTCCTTCTTCCAGCCGCCTTCGCCCCCTCCCCAGACCACTCCCCAGACCCTACCCAAGCCCACATCTTTCCCCCCGCCCCTGGTCAAGTCCCAGTCCCTGCATCTGGACAACAGTGAAGACTTCACAGAACACAGTGTCTCCGACCTCCTCTCCCCCACCGAGGCAGACCTCTCAGAGATGTCCGCCAAACAGATGTCCATCAAGGAAAGGTGAGTCTGTGGGGGTGGCTGGTTATATAACGACTACATAGTACCACAGTCTAAGTCATAATACCCATAACTGGTTATATAACGACTACATAGTACCACAGTCTAAGTCATAATACCCATAACTGGTTATATAACGACTACATAGTACCACAGTCTAAGTCATAATACCCATAACTGGTTATATAACGACTACATAGTACCACAGTCTAAGTCATAATACCCATAACTGGTTATGTAACGACTACATAGTACCGCAGTCTAAGTCATAATACCCATAACTGGTTATATAACGACTACATAGTACCACAGTCTAAGTCATAATACCCATAACTGGTTATATAACGACTACATAGTACCACAGTCTAAGTCATAATACCCTCATAATACACTCTTAGAAAAAAGGTGCTATCTAGAACATAAAAGGGTTCTTCAGCTGTCCCTATAGGAGAACCCTTTGAAGAACTTTTTGGTTCCATTTAGAACCTTTTTAGGTTCCATGTAGAACCCTTTCCACAGAGGGTTCTACCTGGAACCCAAAAGGGTTCTACCTGGAACCAAAAAGGGTTCTCCTAATGTTCGCAAACTTGTTTGATTCACGTTGTTGTCTCTGTGAAAAGCTTGATAATGTTAAGAATAGGAGACTGAATGAGGCAGTGTTGAATGAGTTTCTGTGTCCTTGTGTAATATAGGTGTCTGCCTCTTGTACCTTTTTGAGGTGATGGGGATTTATTTCTGGCCACTGTGCGTTTTCCTGTTCTCTCTGTTCCTGGAGAGAGGAGAGTCAGGAGGAGGGCTGCAGTCTATACACATCCTAAATGGCTCCCGATTCCCTTTAAAAAAAGTATGAAAATGTATGAACTCACTACTGTAAGTCGCTCTGGATAAGAGTATCTGCTAAATGAAGTATATTAAATAAATTCATTATTAATTTAAATTAATTAAAATGATAGAGCACTACTTTTGACCAGGGCCCATAGGTCAAAAGTAGTGCACTATATAGGGAATAGGGTGCCATTTTGGATGCATCCTTAGAGATTTAGCTAATTCTGGACAGTTTTACAGCATAGTAATGCTGCCCTCATTTTGACCCTCTCAGTGTGGTGACTCACAATCACAATTAGAAATGATGGGTATACCGTAGTTTGCATCAGCCTCAAACCAGCTACTATTGATGCAGTCTCTGGAGCAGACTCAGGGTGCTCCGCACACTCCAGCGGCTGTAAGAAGACACTACTGTTGATGTACAGTAGAAAGCCATCTACCCTGAGTCTTTTGAAGTTGCGTTTTGCCAGTCCATCTTACACCACTATCCCTCTTAGGCCTGGGTGCCGTTGTGTGGCAGTCCACCCTACACCACTATCCCTCTTAGGCCTGGGTGCCGTTGTGTGGCAGTCCACCCTACACCACTATCCCTCTTAGGCCTGGGTGCCGTTGTGTGGCAGTCCACCCTACACCACTATCCCTCTTAGGCCTGGGTGCCGTTGTGTGGCAGTCCACCCTACACCACTATCCCTCTTAGGCCTGGGTGCCGTTGTGTGGCAGTCCACCCTACACCACTATCCCTCTACTCCGTTATTATTCTGCTGCTGTGAGAGTTGTTGTTGTTGTGTAGTGAGGAGGAACCTCTCTCTCTCTCTCTCTCTCCCAGGCTGGCCCTGTTGAAGAAGAGTAATGAGGAGGAATAGAACTGAGACTAACCTCTCTCTCTCTCTCTCTCTCTCTCTCTCTCTCTCTCTCTCTCTCTCTCTCTCTCTCTCTCTCTCTCTCTCTCTCTCTCTCTCTCTCTCTCTCTCTCTCTCTCTCTCTCTCTCTCTCTCTCTCTCTCTCTCTCTCTCTCTCTCTCTCTCTCTCTCTCTCTCTCTCTCCCTCTCTCTCCCAGGCTGGCCCTGTTGAAGAAGAGCGGCGAGGAGGACTGGAGGAACAGGATTAATAAGAAACAGGAAGTGATGAAGGTTTCTTTGACTGAGAGACACTCCACAGTACAGGGACAGGGATGGGAGGCAGCGCAGATCTACAAGAAGAAGGTGAGACGTTACCTAACTAGCTAACTGCACTACTAGACCACTGTAACACTAGACTTCACATTACCTAACCTAACTAGACCACTACAACACTAGACCACTACAACACTATGATGCTAAATACTGTATAGCTCTGCTCCTTTGTGGGGATTCACTGATGATGCACTAACCAAACATGTTTTATACTGTTCCATGACTTCCATCATAACTCAACCCATTGGAGTGTGTTTAGATACATTTGTGTTCATTGTTTTTTTGTTTGTTTTTACTTGTGCGTTAAGTAATCTTATTGAAAGGTGTACTGAATGCCACTTGGCACTCTTTTCTGGTTGCCATTTAAAGGGGCCTCTCATGTTTTTGATGTGAGGGTGCCTTACATTTTCCCCCTGCCATTGATCAGCCCCATCTGCTTCAGTGTGAGATCAGCTCAGCTCAGTGGTCCAGTGCCTGGCGGTAGGTCCCAAATGGCACCCTATTCCCTATATAGTGCACTACATTTAACCAGAGTTTGACCACAGCTCTATGGACCCTGGTCAAAAGTAGTGCACTATATTGGGAATAAGGTGCCATTTGGGTCAGAACAGCCCTGCATGGAGCATATGGGGCCAGTCTCCCTGGGGAATTAGCAGTCTGGGGTCTTTGGAGAAATCCCTTGTCTACTTCAGACCGTGACAAGATCAAGTCAAAATTTCACACTGATGGAAGATTGAGTTTCACTTAAACTAGCACTTATGCTTCACCAAGAGCTCGTTTTACAATATGTGGTGCTACAAAATGGCATGTATTTTTTACTGTACAGTATTATATTGAATAACGTAAAGGTCTCGTTTAACTCAGTATTAAACCTTTGATTGAAAGGGGCAATCCGCAGTTGAAACAATAACGCAGTCCCCCCACTGTTTCGGTAAAAAGCTGAGGGATGGGGCTGGAGAAAAGTAACCACTCTCAAATTCATATATGGACTGACCATCCATGATATCAAAAGTATAGTTTAGCCATGTTTTGAGGCTATACAGTGTTTGTTTACATTTACTTTGCTTACAAATATTGAAGTTCTGATGGGGTACGACAGTTGAACTAAGCTCATGAGGCATTTATAGGTTATATTCTTCAAGAATCAATGGGTACAGAGCATTAATTTATAAGTCCAAAAATAGATGTAGCAACTGCTAGTTGCCCCTTTAAGTGCATTCATTCAAAAGGAAAGGAAAGGAGAGGAGACGAAAGGGGAGGAGAGGAGAGGAGAGGAGAGAGGAGAGGAGAGGAGACGAAAAGAGAGGAGAGGAGAGGAGAGGAGAGGAGAGGAAAGGAAAGGAAAGGAGAGGAGGCGAAAGGAGAGGGGACGAGAGGAGAGGAGATGAAAGGAGAGGAGAGGAGACGAAAGGAGAGGAGAGGAGAGGAGACGAAAGGAGAGGAAAGGAGAGGAGACGAAAGGAGTGGAGAGGAGAGAAAAGGAGAGGAGAGGAGGAGAGGAGAGGAGACAAAAGGAGAGGAAAGGAAAGGAGAGGAGAGGAAAGGAGAGGAGGGGAGAGGAGAGGAGACAAAAGGAGAGGAGAGGAGACAAAAGGAGAGGAGAGGAGAGGAGAGGAGAGGAAAGGAGAGGAGGCGAAAGGAGAGGGGACGAGAGGAGAGGAGATGAAAGGAGAGGAGAGGAGAGGAGACGAAAGGAGAGGAGAGGAGACGAAAGGAGAGGAAAGGAGAGGAGACGAAAGGAGTGGAGAGGAGAGAAAAGGAGGAGAGGAGAGGAGAGAGGGAGAGGAGAGAGAGGAGAGGAGAGGAGGAGAGGAGAGGAGACAAAAGGAGAGGAGAGGAGAGGAGAGGAGAGGAGACAAAAGGAGAGGAGAGGAGCGGAAAGGAGACAAAAGGAGAGGAAAGGAAAGGAGAGGAGAGGAGAGGAAAGGAGAGGAGAGGAAGGAGAGGAAGGAGAGGAGAGGAGAGGAGAGGAGAGGAGAGGAGACAAAAGGAGAGGAGAGGAGACAAAAGGAGAGGAGAGGAGCGGAAAGGAGCCAAAGGAGGGGAAAGGAAAGGAGAGGAGAGGAAAGGAGAGGAGAGGAAGGAGAGGAGGGGAAAGGAGAGGAGAGGAAAGGAGAGGAGAGGAAAGGGTTGGAAAGGAGAGGAAAGGAGAGAAGAGGAGAGGAAAGGAGAGGAGAGGAAAGGAGAGAAAATGAGAGGAGAGGAAAGGAGAGGAGAGGAAAGGAAATGAGAGGAAAGGAAAGGAAAGGAGAGGAAAGGAGAGGAGAGAAAAGGAGAGGCGTGGAGAGGAAAGGAGAGGAAAGGAGGGGAGAGGAAAGGAGAGGAAAGGAAAGGAGAGGAAAGGAGAGGAGAGGAGAGGAAAGGAGGGGAGAGGACGGAGAAGAGAGGAGATGAAAGGAGATGAAAGGAGAGGCGAGGAGAGAAAAGGAGAAGAGAGGAGAGGAGAGGTAGGGAGAGGAGAGGAAAGGAGAGGAGAGGAAAGGAAAGGAAAGGAAAGGAGAGGAGAGGAGAGGAGAGGAGAGGAGAGGAGAGGAGAGGAGAGGAGAGGAGAAGAGAGGAAATGCTGAGACACTAATCAGTTCAGATTATATTTAAAACAGAGACACTGACTTCTTGGAATAATTGAATGGCCCCTCCTTTCTGTTAATGATGCACCACATTGTGTTGTAATCTGTGTTAAATCCTGTCTGTTTGTGGACTTAATACTTAATGTTAAATCCTCCCGTTGATCACACTTCTTATGAGCCTCATGTTCCAGGAGCAACAGTAATGGGTTGGGGCTAAGGTTGGAATTGAAAGATTTGGGGCACTACGTCTACTAGCCCAGGTCACATTCTACTAGCCCAGGTGACATTCTACTAGCCCAGGTCACATTCTACTAGCCCAGGTGACATTCTACTAGCCCAGGTCACATTCTACTAGGCCAGGTCACATTCTACTAGCCCAGGTCACATTCTACTAGCCCAGGTGACATTCTACTGGCCCAGGTTCCAAAATACTGTATATGCCATGTGATATTTGATAAGACAACATTTCGGGCTCGTTTCGCACATTTTCTACTGGCCCGGTCTGAAAAGTACTAGCCTTCTCCCTTCTCTGAACGTGCCCTGTGTCCCCCCCCCCCGTGTTGTGTTTCCCATGTCTTCAGGAGGAAGGGATGGTTATTGATGATTTTGCTGCTGTCACTGTGTCTGAGCAGCTGTGGGTAAGACCTGACGACGGTGCTGTGCCAAGGCCCATGGGCCAACGGTGGTCCACTGAGCTCTGTGTGAAACCTGCTGCTTCTTTTCCTCTCATGTGTTCTGTTGTTCACTGCTCTTCAGTGTTGCTGTGGTCCAGGGTTGCAACATTTCCATCATTTTCCAAAATTTTCCAGGTTTTCCAGAAATCCCGGTTGGAGGATTCCCGGATTTAATCCTGATTACGGGAATCTTCCAACTGGGATTTCTGGGAAACATTTTTGGGGAAATGAAAGGAAATGTACAACCTTAGTTCTGTTGTTTACTCCTGTTCAGTGTTGAAGTGGTCTGATGCTAACCTATTGTACCTCTGCTGGTTTGTGGCTGTGGTCTGATGCTAACCTATTGTTCCTCTGGTGGTTTGTGGCTGTGGTCTGATGCTAACCTATTGTACCTCTGGTGGTTTGTGGCTGTGGTCTGATGCTAAACTATTGTACCTCTGGTGGTTTGTGGCTGTGGTCTGATGCTAACCTATTGTACCTCTGGTGGTTTGTGGCTGTAGTCTGATGCTAACCTATTGTACCTCTGGTGGTTTGTGGCTGTGGTCTGGGATGCTGCTGATGAACTATGAACTCCTTGGCTTGCACTTTATGCTTGATTTGAAGTCAATATAGCTACGCTATTGTGTTCAGAGATAAGATGCGATGTGTCTGTTGCTACGATGCCGCCAGTCACCGCCTTTTTTCCCTGCTCAAAATGGCAGCTTTTTGAACCGCACACTGCATGGTAGTGACAGAGAGAAACGTGATTCATCAAAAGCATATAATATTACTGTAAGTCAGTAGTGACTGAACAAAATATCAAACACATCAAACACATGGTTCCCATGAGTTTGATACTGCTCCATTCCAGAAATGACTATAAACTGTCCTCCCCTCACCAGCCTCCACTGTTGCATGTCATTGCATTTCATGTGAGGTGTATGGATGTGAGGGGCTCAGGTGATGCTGTAGATGTTGTCTCCCTTTCTTTAAAGGGGAAAATACATTGTGAACCAGCTAAAGATTTGACTGGGGGACCCTCCCTCAGTCTGCTTCAGCCCTGGACCCCCCATCATGACTTCAGACTTGATTTATCCAAAATAATCTCTGTGAGTTGTCTTTCATCAGTGTGTCGCTCTGCTCTGGGTCTCTGTCACAACTTGTGTATGATCATTTCTGGTTGTAAATGTTATGGTAACTCTCCTCTTGCCTGGCTACCCAAACTCCTTGCTCCGGCCAAACGCTACGCCACGCCCACGGACGTTAGTTTCTTCTCTGCAATGAGTCTGGATCTGAGTACCTCCCCGACGATTTCTAGAATGGAAATCCATTCTAGACCATCTGATTGGTTGGGCCAGAGTCAGAACACACGTGGGTAAAGTGGCATTTAGAAAATTCGTCATTGTCTTTGATACTCTGATTGGTTGGAGATGATCCAATCGCTGATGACTTTGTTTTGTACAACACTCGTCATTTGACATCAACACAAACGACTTCATTGATGGCAGTTTCAGACTGAAGCATGTAGCGAATGATAGAGCAGCGGAATAATTCAGTTTGAGTCGCCAGGCCATCTCCTCAGCATCCTTTCTCCAGCATCCCTCTGTATCTCTGCCTGACTGTCACTTTCCTCCCTATTTTCCACGTCAGCGGTGGCTGGAGGACGAGCTCATAGTATTGGCTGGAATGGAATGAATGAAATGAAAACCATGTGTTTGATACAATTCCATAAATACCATAAATTCCATAAATTCCATAAATTCCATGAATTGCATCAATTCCATCAATTCCATTAATTCCATTCCAGCCATTACTATAGGTAAAGTGACACCAGCCAACACTGATCCACATCTCTTCTTCTCTTATGCACTTATCCAATCACCTCTGTCCTAATGAATATGTCTTATCCAATCACCTCTGTCCTTAGGAACCTGTCTTTTCCTCCACATATTCTCCCCCCATCTCCCTTGGTCATAAGTGCCAAGTTATTGACCCTCACAGTCAGGTAAGAACATGCACCTGACCTGCCATGCATGTTTCACTGTTCTGCCTGGTACTTGGGTTGCGTCTTAAATGGCACCCTATTCCCTATATAGTGCACTACTTTTGTCAAGGGCCCTGGTCAAAAGTAGTGCGCTATAAAGTGAATAGGGTGCCATTTAGGACGCAAAATAGGTCTTCCATTATCCCGTCATGCCTGTCACTGATAAGGACTGGTTATATGTCTGTCTTGTGTACACATGATCGCCTCTTGAACACCTCCCCCTATTCCTACTCATCCTACTCCTCTTTCTGCCCTACCTCTTGGTTTTTGTGTGAATGAGAAGTATTGGTCAGACTGAATACTTATTCTACAAAGACAAAGCTACTGTACTGTGTTGCTTTCATTTCCAAGGTTTTGTGGTTTTGATCAAGTGGTACAGGCCATTTGGGACACAACCACAGTGACCTGTTACACATAGTCCTTACTGTACAGCATCTGAACCTATATGTGTCGGTGTGTGTTCAGAGGATGGGAGATGAAATAATGTGTGTACTGTAATAGTATTTGACAGTAAGAGACTGTTATAACAATATATGTAACAGTATATGTAACAGTGTGTAATAGTATATGTAACAGTGTGTAACAATATATGTAACAGTATATGTAACAATGTGTAACAGTATATGTAACAGTATATGTAACAGTGTGTAATAGTATATGTAACTGTATGTAACAGTATATGTAACAGTGTGTAACAGTATATGTAACAATGTGTAACAGTGTGTAATAGTATATGTAACAGTGTGTAACAGTATATGTAACAGTGTGTAATAGTGTATGTAACTATATGTAACAGTATATGTAACAGTATATGTAACAGTGTGTAACAGTATATGTAACAGTATATGTAACAGTGTGTAATAGTATATGTAACTATATGTAACAGTATATGTAACAGTATATGTAACAGTGTGTAACAGTATATGTAACAGTATATGTAACAGTGTGTAATAGTATATGTAACTGTATGTAACAGTATATGTAACAGTGTGTAACAGTATATGTAACAATGTGTAACAGTGTGTAATAGTATATGTAACAGTGTGTAACAGTATATGTAACAGTGTGTAATAGTGTATGTAACTATATGTAACAGTATATGTAACAGTATATGTAACAGTGTGTAACAGTATATGTAACAGTATATGTAACAGTGTGTAATAGTATATGTAACTGTATGTAACAGTATATGTAACAGTGTGTAACAGTATATGTAACAGTATATGTAACAGTGTGTAACAGTATATGTAACAGTATATGTAACAGTGTGTAACAGTATATGTAACAGTGTGTAACAGTATATGTAACTATATGTATCAGTGTGTACCAGTATATGTAACAGTGTGTAACAGTATATGTAACAGTATAAGTAACAGTATATGTAACAGTGTGTAACAGTATAAGTAACAGTATATGTAACAGTGTGTAACAGTATATGTAACAGTATATGTAACAGTATGTGTAACAGTGTGTAACAGTATATGTAACAGTGTGTAACAGTATATGTAACTATATGTAACAGTATATGTAACAGTATATGTAACTGTATGTAACAGTATATGTAACAGTGTGTAACAGTATATGTAACAGTATATGTAACAGTGTGTAATAGTATATGTAACTGTATGTAACAGTATATGTAACAGTGTGTAACAGTATATGTAACAGTATATGTAACAGTATATGTAACAGTATGTGTAACAGTGTGTAACAGTATATGTAACAGTGTGTAACAGTATATGTAACTATATGTAACAGTATATGTAACAGTATATGTAACTATATGTAACAGTATATGTAACAGTATATGTAACAGTATATGTAACAGTATGTGTAACAGTGTGTAATAGTATATGTAACAGTATATGTAACAATGTGTAACAGTGTGTAATAGTATATGTAACTGTATGTAACAGTATATGTAACAGTGTGTAACAGTATATGTAACTATATGTAACAGTATATGTAACAGTATATGTAACAGTGTGTAACAGTATATGTAACAGTGTGTAATAGTATATGTAACTGTATGTAACAGTATATGTAACAGTGTGTAACAGTATATGTAACTATATGTAACAGTATGTGTAACAGTATATGTAACAGTGTGTAATAGTAAAGGCGGCCTGGACCGTCTTACCTGAAGAACTGTTGGGAGAAGCACGCACATAATATGCTTTCAGCATGTTAACATGACACACTCGGGAAGAACGCCTCCGATCTGGGGTCTTTATTACATCATTGGTGTCACTGAGTTTCTTTTCCACTAGATATGGTCCAGAAAAACGTGCTGACAGAGATGATCCAGGGATTGGCAACAAAACTAAAACTTGATCCCCTGGTGCAAAAGAACGGCCAACAGCCTTTTTGTCATAATGCAACTTCATGCGTTTTTGAGTAGAGGAGAGAGACTTTTGGGCTAACGCACATGCAGCGTGCAGTCTCTCCCGCATCTTACTGACATAATCCAACACATTTCTAGGGGCACTACTGGGTGTAGGAGATAAGATATGCTCCTTCAACACTTTCAGCGGACCCCGTGGGGTGTGTCCAAACACAAGGTCAGCAGGGCTGAACCCTAAGGACTCTTGTATTGCTTCCCTACTAGCAAATAGGACAAAGGGCACCCCCTCATCCCAATCGGTACTGGTATCCATGCAATACTTGCGTAGCATTGCCTTCAGCGTCTGATGCCAGCGTTCGAGAGCCCCTTGACTCTCCGGATGATACGGACCGGAGACCTGATGGGAAATACACAGCGTCTTCAACACATTTGAGAACAGCTTTGACATAAAATTGTCAACGTCAGACTTCAAACCTGGCCAAAAAAAATGTTGAAGGACTCGGTTATAAGTCTTCGTGAACCCCAAGTGTCCGGACCAAGCCTGGTCATGGGCGAGTGACAGCACCTGCTGTCGGAACGGTGTAGGAACAAGCACTTGACACACTTCACTCCAGTCACTAATGGTGTCATGAGCTGCCCATTTACGCATCAAAACTCCTGCTTCCATAAAGTAGGCAGTCTCCTTAGTTTTAGCTTCCTCAATGGACATTACCGAAGTAAAACACTTGCGAAGACTGGTGTCTCTCTTTTGACATTCAATCACCTTCCCAGGGGTGACAGACAAAATAATGTCATGTAATTGGGGCGCGATTTCACTTTCCCCTGCCTTAGTTTTTATGGGGGTAAAAACTGTCAGCATTGCAGAAGAATACTCGGTGCATTGTCTTCTACCTCAACCTTCTCAAAAATGGAACTAGCCAAATCCACCACAGCTTGCGAGATTGTGCCCTCGTTAACACACAAGCTGGAAAAACATGTGGAAATGCTTGAACCAGCTTATCATCTGCAATTCTGATTTCTGGGTTGTCTACTACCTCTAACACAGGAGTGACGTTACCACCAGCAATATCATTCCCTAGTAACAATGTAACTCCTTTTACTGGCAGTGTAGACACTACACCAACACGGAAACATCCTGATACCAAGTCTGACACTAAGTGGACCCAGTGGTACAGGTACTGTTTTTGTCTCGATCCCCTGTAATATGACATGCGAGCCACAATATGTTTCAGGAGACCAGGGTAAAGCATCAGTAACCATTACTGACTGCGCCGCCCCGGTGTCTCGTAAGATTTGAATGGGCTTTTGATCAGCTTGTTCTCCAGTTAAGGAAACACAACCGGCAAATATAAACGGAGCATAGACAGGATCCGGTTTCTCAAATGCTGAATCAATAACTCGGTCCAACGGACGAGCCAAAGACTTGACTAAACCCATACTTTTCATTTTTGGGGACGGTGACCGGGACTGTTTCAGTTTATTTTTAAAAACCAGGCAGTCCGCAATCACATGACCCTTTTGGTGACAGTAAAAACATTCACGGTTTTCATGAAAAGGCTTAGGGTTGTCAGAGGAAAAGCGACCTGAACGAGGCACTGATGATGTAATCGTTCGGTCTTCAAAACGAGGCGCACCAAAGACAGTCTTGTGTGTCAAAGCGTACTCATCTGCTAACACTGCTGCCTGGGCCAATGTCACCACTTTCTGTTCATTTAAATGAACTACAATTCTATCAGGGAGGTTGCTTTTATAATCCTCTAACAGCATCAACTCCCGAATATCAGCAAAGGTGTTACCTTTGCTGGCTGAACACCACCGATTAAACAGAGACTCTTTGTCCCTTGCAAACTCAACAAAAGTATGGTGAGATGTTTTTTTGTGGTTCCTGAAGCGCTGTCTATAAGCTTCAGGCACCAACTCATAAGCCCGCAACACGGTAGTTTTAACTGTATCATACTGTAAACTGTCTTCCAGGGAGAGAGCAGCTACTACTTCCTGGGCTTTCCCAGACAATTTACATTGTAACAGGAGCGGCCAAACCTCGCGTGGCCAATGTAGCGCAGCGGCCACATGCTCAAAAGCAAAAATAAGAATCAACTTCCGACTCTCGGAATGGAGGGACTAACGCTATATTTTTACTTACATCAAAGTGGGCTTGATGATAAGCAGTTTGTGGAGTCGCACTGAAGCCAGCGACTAGCTCCAGTTGTCGGATTCTCACCTCCTTTTCAATTTCCATTTTCCTTATTTCAAGTTCAAACTGCATCTGTCTCTCTTTATCTTTTTGCTCCATTTCTAACCGGGCCAGCCTCACCTTTAGCCTAGCGGTCCCGCTTGAACGACCTGAAGCAGAAGATAAAGGATCGAATCGGGGCAATGTAAAGGGGGTACGAGCAACCCCTTCCTCCGTCCTGTCCTCCGACTTGGAATCGGAAGGTCTACCCGTCTCCTCTCCTGAAGCCTCCCGCTCCTTATCTTGAAATGAGAGAATTCGCTCTCTCACTAAACCCTCCCTGACTAGCACCAAAAGCTCCGCCTTTAGGGCTTTCTCAGGGAAAACAATTCCATAATGGTGAGCAATAGCGAAAATATCTATTTTCCGAAACCTCACCAAACTATCAACAGAGGGCGCTTCAATGAACTTGGAGATGGCTGAGGCAGCCATCTTGTATACAGCAGCCTCCTGAATGCACACAAACTAAACAAGTCACCCAAACTCACAACCTACCATCACACCTCAATCACAACTCAGAGAGCTCAGTGCAGCAGGGTCCGGTGGGTTTAATGAAATCCCAGACGAACCCCCATTATGTTACGCACTCCTCTCGGAAGAGGGAACGCAACACCCTGCTACAACTCAACTCTCCTTGCCGTGAAAGAGGTATGGGACTGTAAGGATGACAAAAGGCAGAGAATACCGTTAACAGGGAATTTATTCCTTCGCACGGTAAGTTTGGGGAAAAGGGGCTGGACGGAACCAAAGCAAAGAAAGTAAATATCAAAGCCCCCTCTCCTACCTTACCTGCCTACCCACTACTTACTTAACTAGCACCACCTGGTGCACTAACCAAAATACAAGGGATGGTCCGCCCAGGTCTTTCCTAGAGTGCATAGACAGTATACATCTACGGGTAATTTATGCCCGCGGGCCTCTTGCCTAAGCACTCCCTAGGTGCCTTCCCCTTCCCCCCTTGGTAACAAATGAAACAAAATTGCACAAACTGGTTCACAACAAAACCTGAGAAAAACTAACTCAGGACATTAAAGAAACACTGAGCCACAAACTAACACAAAACATTACAATTGGTTCTCACAGCAACAACAATACAGTACATACCAAACTCTTAGCATACAACCAACATGCTGTAACTCTCAGCCATTCTGGTTCCCCCTCTTTTCTGAGCAACTGGGGCTTATATAGCTTCAGGAGGAGTTGGTAATTGGAGACAGCTGCGTCCTGACGAGGGCGCGGGGTCAGCTCTCCAATCATCAATGTTCATCCAATCAATCAGCTGCTTGTTGGGGAATTTCAGGAACCCATTTCCTGAAATACCTACATGGAAATACACAAACCACAACACAGAAACTGGGGAACGTAACACAGTGTGTAACAGTATATGTAACAGTATATGTACCAGTGTGTAACAGTATATGTAACTGTATGTAACAGTATATGTAATAGAAATGTAACAGTGTGTAACAGTATATGTAACAGTATATGTAATAGTATATGTAACAGTGTGTAACAGTATATGTAACAGTGTGTAACAGTATATGTAACAGTGTGTAACAGTATATGTAATAGAAATGTAACAGTGTGTAACAGTATATGTAATAGTGTATGTAACAGTGTGTAATAGTATATGTAACTGTGTGTAACAGCATATGTAACAGTATATGTAACATTTTAGTTATTCAGCAGACACTCTTATCCAGAGCGACTTACAGTAGTAAATGCATACATTTTCATACTTATTTTTTCTCCATACTGGTCCGCCGTTGGAATCGAACCCACAACCCTGGCGTTGCAAGCGCCATGCTCTACCAACTGAGCTACACGGGACTAACAGTATATGTAACAGTATATGTAACTTGTGTAACAGTATATATAACTGT